>NW_015505379.1:877388-878298 GCF_001515645.1 Sinocyclocheilus grahami
AAAAATAATATATATATAATAAATATATAATAAACCCACTGTATGAATTAACACTGAAAAATTTATATTGAAGACTAAATTCAAACCCACTGACAAGTAGATACAGCACTTACCCGTACCTCACCTTTGCTTGGGCGTAAAATGTTCCTCGTGGCAATGTATCAAGGTATTTTCAGGTAAAGCAGTTCCCTTTCAAGGGAACTTCGAACTGCGTCCTCTAGGGGTCGCTATGGGGAACGCCTCGTCGTGACCCGTGTCTGAAGCATACATTGAAAAAACACCAACAACACACTGGCCGGCGACAGCCATGACGTCACTACCGGTGCGACTATAGTATAAATAGGCGGCGAGCGAACACATCATCCTCTTCTTCGTCTTCACTGACTGTTTTGTTTGAAGCGTGCATTTCCGTGGTAAGAGCGATCTCTATTCATATCATTATGGCGAGCACTAGCAAAGCGTTTAGAGGATGTGTGCATCCGTGTCGTTATTTGACATCTGATGACACACACGATCTCTGCGTTGTTTGTTTGGGCGAAGATCATGCACGCGATGTCCTCGAGGGGGAAATCTGCGTGCACTGCGAGCATTTTCCAATGAAATTTTCCAATTTCGTTTGTCTCTCTTTTCGGAAAGAGGGGCAGCCATCTGCTGAGGCACGGGGGAGAATGAGCTCGTGGGGATCGCAGGTGGATCTGGCCGATGAGTTTAAAGAGGGGCTTTCCCTCTCGCAATCGTCGGCTGTGGACGAGAGTGAGCCGCTGGAGGATGATGTTATTTCATTAACATCGTCTGATCCAGGGGCCAGTGCTCTACTGGGTTCAGCCCAGGAAGAGCAGGAAATGGATGATGAGAGTGAAGAAGCTGAGGCTGAGCCTTCTCAATCCTCCTGCCCTGCGTATGATGAGCT
>NW_015505379.1:878977-924091 GCF_001515645.1 Sinocyclocheilus grahami
AGAACACATCATCCTCTTCTTCGTCTTCACTGACTGTTTTGTTTGAAGCGTGCATTTCCGTGGTAAGAGCGATCTCTATTCATATCATTATGGCGAGCACTAGCAAAGCGTTTAGAGGATGTGTGCATCCGTGTCGTTATTTGACATCTGATGACACACACGATCTCTGCGTTGTTTGTTTGGGCGAAGATCATGCACGCGATGTCCTCGAGGGGGAAATCTGCGTGCACTGCGAGCATTTTCCAATGAAATTTTCCAATTTCGTTTGTCTCTCTTTTCGGAAAGAGGGGCAGCCATCTGCTGAGGCACGGGGGAGAATGAGCTCGTGGGGATCGCAGGTGGATCTGGTCGATGAGTTTAAAGAGGGGCTTTCCCTCTCGCGATCGTCGGCTGTGGACGAGAGTGAGCCGCTGGAGGATGATGTTATTTCATTAACATCGTCTGATCCAGGGGCAGGTGCTTTACTGGGTTCAGCCCAGGAAGAGCAGGAAATGTCTGAGGAGGGTGAAGAAGCTGAGGCTGAGCCTTCCCAATCCTCCTGCCCTGCGTATGATGAGCTTTTGGAAGTTATGGATCGCGCCACAGCCGTGGAAGCAGGCAAAGAAAGTAACGTAAAGTAAAGTATCTTACTGGCCATAACCCTCCAGCTCAGGTGAGCCTTCCTTTTCTTCCTGATCTCCATACAGAGGCTTTCGCTTCGTTGCACACGATGGCGGTGCTCCAGGCATATCAGGCTGACCTGCTGAAAGACCTGGATAAAGGCGAGGGCCTTTCTCCTGATGAGGTAGCTGAGTTGCGCCGTACCACGGATCTCGCTTTCCGTGCTACTAAGTAGGCCGCCTCTGCTATGGGCAGGTCCATGGCAGTTATGGTAGTGATGGAGAGACATCTGTGGGTGAACCTGGCAGATATCGGGAAGAAAGAGAGGGGCTTTCTCCCCGATTTCGCCTTCTAAACTTTTTGGTACCTCTATTGAGAAGGTGGACGAGAAGTTCAGGGAGGCGAAGGCGCGCTCAGCGGCCTTCAAATCCTTCATTCCACGAAGGTCCAAGTCTAAGCCCGAACAACCCAGGGGTCCTGACCCGTCTCGGTTTGAGGATCAGAGATGGGCACAGAAGGCTAGTTTCGCGACTCGCGCTCCTCCCCCGCCTGCGGGTAGGGGTAGGAGGAATCACGGGTCAAAGGGAGGTAGGCAAGACCTAAGGGATGTGATCCAGACAAGGCATCAGCGCTTTCGTCCAGATCAGAGTGATACTTGAGTATCTACTCATTTCCTTCGGGGATTTTACATCTGCCCTTATCTTTCCCTTCCTAATTCCCCTGTAAACTACCATCTCTCCACCTGACCGACGTTAGGTGGAAACTTCCTGCATTACAGTCTCCTATGCTGGACCTATGATATGGCTTCATAGTGACCACCTTAATGATGGTTCGGACTAGAGGCTTCTTCGGGTCGCTCTTGAACGGGGCTCCGGCGCGGGAACCATGGTGGGTGAGTACGATCCATTTCTAAATATATATATATTTATATGTGTATGTATGTGTAATTTTAATGCACTGGTGGTTGTGTGTATATCACCATCTGCTAGCTTTCTTTGCAGTGTTCTCCGGGACCTGTGTGTTTCTGTCCTTTTTCTAGGGTAGGTCCTCGGTGAGCACCCCCCTCTGTTAGATTCAGAAACCGGGTGCTCGACTTGCAGTGTTTACTTCACTCGTCGATATGGTGTCCAGCCGGTATGATAGCCTGGTTTCGGCTTCATGCTTCCTGGATCATGCGGCCAAGTCACAGGCTTCTGCGGGAGCCTTCTTGATCATCAGGCCACGGCACGGCACTGCTAAATTTCCTGGATGTCCAGGCTGGGCTTATGCTTTCAGGCTGCCCTGTCTGGTACACCTAGGTTGCCTTGAGGGGCTTCCTGGTCACCAGGATATCCCCTCTTGCTGAGGCATCGAGCGGGAAGTATAGGTGGCATTTGCAAGAACCTTCTTGTGTAATGCTGTCTCAGGCAGTGCTCCCCTCGCCTTAGAGGGTCGTATTTGAGCTTGCCTCTCCCATTTGGCCCAGTACCTCCGGGTATCTGTGATCAGATGCCTGCCTTAGAGGGTTGTATTTGAGCTTGCCTCTCCCGTTTGGCTCAGTACTTCCGGGTATCTGTGAACAGATGCTTGGGAAGCTCTTAAATCCATGCTATGGTAAGTGCACACGCTAAGCTTTGTGCACTTTATGAAATCCACATGGGTGGTAAGTGTGCACGCTGAACACTTTGCACACTTTCTGAAATCCACATAGTGGTAAGTGTGCACGTTATACTTTGCGCACTTTTCTGAAATCCTGTATGGTAAGGGTTACGCATTATTAGCCTCGTTCCCTTTCTCTGAGTTGGTTTAGACCCCGGTACCTTGGGCTCCACTCAACCAGTGTGTCTCTGTTGACACACTTTTGAAGCATTGCTCCCCTCACCATTGAGGGTTATTGTGAGCATGGTGCTTTCTTTCGAGCATGTAAATTCTCTCCCTTCTGAGGAGTTGGATTCCTCGCTCCGTGGGCTGTTCTCGTGGTAGTGTTTAGCAGTGCTTCCCTTTTATCAAAGGGTTACCTATGAGCACACTACTCCTTTCTGAATTCGGAGTTCTCCTCTTACCCTTCTGATTTCTGACGATCATGCTGTAGGTCGAGCCCCCTCTTGTTGAGAGCTGGGTGTTGTGCTCCCTCAGCTAAGGTAACTTACTGCTAGCCGTTCCAGCATTGGAACATGCTGTAGGTTGAGCCCCCTTCTCGATTGAGAACTGGGTGTGTTGCTCCCTCAACTAAGTAACTGCTAGCTGTTCCAGCATTGAAACATGCTGTAGATCGAGCCCCCTCTCGATTGAGAGCTGGGTGTTTGCTCCCTCAGCTAGAGATTTACTGCTAGCCACTCTAGCATTATACCTTAAATCGAATTGATGACTTCTCAAACATAGTGTTTTGGGATGCACCATTTCCATCTATGGGCTCCTCTTTCAAAGTGCCATGAGGGCCCCTTAGAACGGTATTTTTAAATCCATGTTATGGTAAGTGTGCACGTAAAGTCTTTGTACACTTTCTAAAATCCACACTGTGGTAAGTTTGCACGCTAGTACTTTGCATTCTTTCTAAAATCCTGTATGGTGAGGGCTTTGTGCCCTTTCTTAAGCTGGTTAAGCCCCGGTTTCACCTTGGGCACCACTCCACCTTGTATCTGTTGAGACAGTTCCTTCAGCATATGCCGAGCATGCGGTAGCCCCTGTGTGACAGGCCAAGACTTAGTATGATTCTAGGCTCTTGGTCGTATTCCCTTAAAGGTATTCCTGATTCCAAGCCTTGAGCTCTACCCCGGGCCCAGGAGTTCTGGCCCTAACAGGTATGTTTTTTGCGGAATGTAGCCTAGGCCTTTGGCCGTAGGGGATAATGTCACTGACAGCCGTCTTAACGTCCCAGGGGCAACTCCCATGGCTATGGTAGAGTTGGTACTTAGTGCTCGCCATGGTTTTCTGGCATGCACTCCCCTCAGCATGGTGGCGTGGGTATACCGTTCCCCATAGCGACCCCTAGAGGACGCAGTTCGAAGTTCCCTTGAAAGGGAACGTCTCAGGTTACGTATGTAACCATGGTTCCCTGAGTAGGGAACGAGACACTGGGTCCTCTAGGTTTTCTGCCATGCTTCGGATGCAAGTTTCAGACGAAGAAGTGGATGATGTGTTCTCCCAGCGCCTATTTATATTATAGTCGCACCGGCCAACGTGTTGTTGGTGTTTTTTCAATGTATGCTTCAAGACACGGGTCACGACAAGGCGTTCCCCATAGCGACCCCTAGAGGACGCAGTGTCTCGTTCCCTACTCAGGGAACCATGGTTACATACGTAACCTGAGACGTTATTTGTCGTGTATTTATACAAGATGATAAGTGTAAGACTTCGGCCATCAGTCATTTTGCAGTAGTGTCCATGTGTCTAATATAACAGGATCAGCTTAGCAGGTGTTCCCTTTCTGTTTGACATCGCTGTGACAACCAGGTTTTGTGCGGTAGACCAGGTATATCCTTGCGTCTTCTAAATAGGTATATACTCTGGCATTCATTTGCATTTTCAATATAATATTTATCTTCATAATATGTAATGTTGTGTATGTCAAGTGCCTTTACATCTTTTTTGTCTACCTGCATGAGGACTGTCGAATGTTTGGGAATGTAACTCCATCCGCCCAGGCAGTCTAGCTGAAAACACAGTGACGTAACAAACAATTACTGATACTGAGACTAGTGTGTGCACACATCCACACATAAAACACACTGTCAGCTTGCAGTGAAACAAAAGGTTTCTATTAAGACACACAACAGCCAAGAAGGGCCACTTGCCTACATTTGTGCATAAAATATTTACCACAAAATGTGTAAACATTGCAATAAAACTTTACAAGGCATTAAAATGTATGAAACTTATTTGCTTTTGTTCCATCTAATTGTCTTTATGCATATTTCCCCTTTGAAGATTTCTATTTTTCCCCCTCCTTTTCTTTAAAAAGTGTGTTCGGTTATGCCCTCTGTCTGACCCTGAAACCTCAGATGAATATGCTGAGCGCAACTCTTCTCCCACTGCCACCTGTCTCCCTCATTGCTGTCTTTCTGTGTCTTTCACTCTCACATTAACACATGGGCTATCTCTCTTTTCAAAATCCCTTAATTAGGCATGCAGCTCCCCCTGCATACATGTGCATTCATATGCATAATCACCCACAGTCTCACTCATGATTTGGCCTTCTTGTTCACTCTGGGTATTCCCAGGTTCTCACGTAGTGCTTATCTCAGTCCTCTGTCTGGATTTGTCTTCTCTCTCATCATTCTCTCTCCTTTGCTTTTCAACCCCTTCCCTCAGGCACCCGCCAGAAGGTTCATCATACCATATCGGCTGTCAATAAATGTGTGGCACTGACACCTGAATCCTCAAGAGGGCCCAGAGCCGGGTAATGCACCCAGACACCCCTCTGAAGACATCCACACACTTCTATAGCTAATCTCTTACTTGAGACATATTCATACAAATAAACTATTGCCAAGAAACACTGTTTTGTATCTTTTCCAAATGGCTTTTACAGATGACAGAATGGCTTGTAAACTGAGAGCCAGCCAGTTGAGTTAATGCAATCTACGTCACTGTTATAAATACAGACAGGCCTGGATTAAGAATTCAGAGGCCCCTGGGCACAATGTCTTTTTGCAGCAGCATTCAGCAACAATCTTTGCAATAAGTGTAATACATAGTAATTACGCTATCTATATATTATGTTGACAGATACATTATTTTGTACATTAACAGGATGCAATAATAGACTGTAAATGATTATATATAACTCAGCAAAAGGCAGATTCGAACCTGGGTTGATCGCATCAAAAGCCAGTTCTTACAGTCTTACTCTCTACTGCCTACATCACTGAAGATTTTGAAATGAATGCATCTTTTTTTAATATTGAGGGTCCCAACCAGACATTGTTGGGCTGAGCTAGTGTAACTAGCATTTGTCAACAAGCGCGCTATTTGCACTTAGTGTAAAGACACTCTTTTTTCTTCCCCTTGCTTGGGCCCGTGCCCATAATGCCCATTGGATAATCAGGTGTCCTGACATTTTATCCTACTCATCAAATTGTCCTACCAGGGTTTACTGCGCATGCGCACATCAATATTGCGGGGTTTTTTTCTGACGCTGAACAATATTTAATGTATCTGCATTACTGTAAGGGTAGGTTTAGGGTTGGGGTAGGTGTAGACTTGAATAAAACACGATCTAATATGTAGAAAAAAATATTTATTGTTGGTTTCCTGTATAGCTGTATCCCTTCTAGCCACAACCGCGAATATAACACTTAATTACTGTATCTGCATTACTGTAAGGGTAGGTCTAGGGTTGGGGTAGGTGTAGACGTTAATATAGCATAATTTTACAGGTAGCATTTTTCGTTGTCGAATAGTACTACCCACTGTTTTGATGGGATGTAGCAAAATCTGACAGGGTAGCACAAATCGACAACACCGGTGCGGCCCTGACACATCAACTAAATTTTAAACCTATTCAACACACTCAAGGACACAAAGAGTCAGGTGGGACAATAGATTAAACAGATACTGCTTCTGTCTTCTTGACAGCCAAAAGGTCATATGATTAATGTTCTATATCAAAAATAGCCTTTGGCTAGAGCAGGGGTGCCCACACTCGGTCCTGAAGGGCCGGTGTTCTGCAGAGTTTAGCTCCAACCCTAATCAAACACACCTGAAGCAGCTAATCAAGGTCTTACTATGCATACTAGAAACTTCCAAGCAGGTGTGTTGAGGCTAGCTGGAGCTAAACTCTGCAGGACACCGGCCCTCCAGGACCGAGTTTGGGGACCCCTGGGCTAGAGCATTGGAGTGGATCGGCCTTTATGTTTTAACTTTCAGAGAAGCGACTCTTCTCTTTGAGAGAAGTGAATATTGCTCAGCTGAATTGCCAACATAGAAATTAAAATAAGGATCAACGACACAAAGAGTCAGGTGGGACAATAGATTAAATAGATACTGCTTCTGTCTTCTTGATATCTGGTCATATGATTAATGTTCTATATCAAAAATAGCCTTTGGCTAGAGCAGGGGTGCCCACACTCGGTCCTGAAGGGCCGGTGTTCTGCAGAGTTTAGCTCCAACCCTAATCAAACACACCTGAAGCAGCTAATCAAGGTCTTACTATGCATACTAGAAACTTCCAAGCAGGTGTGTTGAGGCTAGCTGGAGCTAAACTCTGCAGGACACCGGCCCTCCAGGACCGAGTTTGGGGACCCCTGGGCTAGAGCATTGGAGTGGATCGGCCTTTATGTTTTAACTTTCAGAGAAGCGACTCTTCTCTTTGAGAGAAGTGAATATTGCTCAGCTGAATTGCCAACATAGAAATTAAAATAAGGATTTGTCTGTAACATGCCGCGCTTATTTCATAGTCTCAGTGTATCCTAAGAATTAATGTTAATGAACCTATTGCACTTATTTCACAATCTTCTGTTTATCTTACGTTTTAGGTTTTCTTTACTTTGACCAGTAAATGTTTAGGTTAGTTTTATTTTTTTAATCTTTGCGGGGATTCTGAAACTAAGCTCAACGATTAGCTGCGCCTAAATCGATAACGCGTTTTCTGTTTGCTATTTCTTACCATCGGCTTTGGCAGTGCGCATGCTCTGTTCCACTAATCCGAACCATTATCAAAAAATGTCGATGTGGCTTTAATGTGAACTCCTACTGATTCCAAATTTGTAAACAGAGGTCACTATGGAAATATTTGCCATTTTCTTTATTTGTATGTCCAGCCTCGTCTTGGCAAACCAAGAGGAGCGACTACCAAATAAATGCGAGGGTAAGAAACAGAAAGTATCATCCTTTCGTTTGCCCCATAGGTGTTGAATGTGAATCTTTTTTTAAAACTATTCTATAATGTAATTTATTTAAAGTATCCCCTAGTGCAAAGTTGGCCTCTGTAACGAAACCTCAGTAGGATTCTAAAGTTTTAAAAAAAAATGTATTATTAGTTTGTAAATTACTGATGGTGGAGTTGCAGGATGCCCTGGAAAAAACTGGCCGCTCAAAGGAAGTTCTGGAGCTCGGAGAAGTTTTGGACACTGGCAAGCGCAGGCGCAAAATCAAACACAATGCTTCGTAAGTAGTGAAGACATACTGACTTGTCAGTTCTGTCCCTATGAGAAAGCTTTCCCTTAGAAAAAAATACAAATCTGCTAATGCTCTCCCTCCTCTTGCTATTATTACGATTTATTTGTTACCAGAGAGACGCGACTCACTGAGGCCATGGACAACATCTGTGAAAGAATTCTGCAGTATAAAATCCATGCCGAGAGACCAGGGAGCCTTCGCTATGCCAAGGTATTGAGCTCACCTTGGCACTCTTTCATAGCCCTCAACTGCATGAAATTCAGTCAATCCTCATTTAAAGAAATACTTTAAATGTGTGGATTTTGTTTGCAAAATGATGATTGATTTTAGACTGCTGTTTTTGCCAGGGCACAAGTCAAACCATGAACACACTGAAGAACCTGATGGATAAGGGAGTGAAGGTAGAGCTGGGTATCCCTTATGAACTGTGGGATGAACCATCAGCAGAGGTTGCAGACTTGAAGAGACGGGTAATACTCATGCACTAACAAAGAAAGAGCTGTGGATGGTGTGGTTGCATGTTTTTGTCTTAAATTATATGTAGTTATTGTTTGAGATTAATAATATTCTACTTGTGGGGCATGCAACTAAAACAGCTTCATTTCAGTGATGTTGTTATGCTAATTCAATAGCAGTCATATTTATACAAAAAATTGGTTGCTGATTTCTGATTTTATGTCATATACAGTACATAAATACTGTATATACAGGATAATATATCCTGTTGAATATAGCTGGCTTACATTTATAGATAAGGGTTCCAACTCACTATACTGAAATATAATTAATGACAAAGAATGCTTTGAAAGTGATATTACATTATAGCTATTTGTTTATTTTTACTTTAATAAAATAAATTTGTATTACATCTGAAATTGTACGCAAATTGATTATGTATTTAAATTTCTCATATAGTTAATTTTTTCATTCATTTCTCACTCTCACTTTTCCTAATGTGTGTTTGTTTAAAAACTTCTTAAATTCCCACTTACAAACATTTAAAGTGAAAGAAAAGCAGGGCCAGCTGCTAATGACTTCTATGACCAATCACAGTCATTAACTATACTACACATTACTGCAGTGATGAATGACTAAAGCTGGTTTTCATATTTAAGAGGTTACAGAACCTAATTGCAATCAAAAGCTAATACTCAAGCGCTGGGTATTTTTCTTTTAACAATAAATGAAATCCATAACTTGAGAATACTGACAAATGAAGTGCTGTTATAAAATCTATAGGTGTATTTTCTAAACTATTTGCAGTCTGACCACAGTAGCTCTCACCTCCATTTGGTGACATTCACTCTTGCCGCTCACTTCTCTTCAACACTCTCCTTGTCTGCTTCAATGTCTGGACTTTCTCCAGCCTGCTTTCAATATCACATGGTGTAATAGATCTAGCAGACACTTTTGTGCGTTGCAGTACCCCAATCAAACTGATCTGTGGGGTGAAAGAGTGCCAAGAATATGTGATATGCTCAATTGTACCAGTTCATCCCTCAATTAAGTTTGTTGTACTTGACAAGCATCCAAAAACATCAAACCTTAAAGCGGCATGCTCTGTAGCATGGGTACACACAAGCATACACCTGGGAAACAGTCCTCTAGGGAAGTCATCAATCAGTTTTATGGGACTGCTCTGAGAGAGTTTCTTTTGTTTCCCTTTCAATTCAGTTGTTCTTTTTTCATTCGCTCCCCTTGCCTCACCCTTACTCACTATTTCCATATGTGTCAGCTTTAGATCCTCTCCAGAGAGGGAGCGCCTCGTTCCTGGGGTTACCCAAAGTGTTGTTTAAATTGCGCATTGAACTATGAATCGACACCCGCGAGGGTACAAGTTCAAGATCATGGTGCATAACCAAAATTGCCTTAGGTGATATTTTCTCAGCTGGAAAGTTAGAAAAAAAATTAAGTTTGCCTGTCTTTCTTTGCGCATACATTACTAATGTGCTTAATGCATGTACAAGTATTTAGTGTGTGTGTGTGTGTGCATGTATGTGTGAAGCCTATGCCTGTGAAGGAGTTGACGTCAGGGTGATACGTAACCATGCCGCGGCGCACTGAATGCAGCAGGAACTTGCGTTGCTCAGCCTGAGAATATCTGTCCACTTGTCGTGATCTTATTGATCAACCAGGACGCGGCTACACTGGTAACCCGCATTGAAGCGCACATGGTAGGTAAACTCAGTTTTGCTCTTGTTCACATTTTCACAATTCGCTAAATTAGAACAGGCTTGCTCAGGACTGCTGACAAGAGATTTAAATTTAGAATAACCTGTTGATTAGTCTTAACCGATGATGGTGTAGCCCGCGCGCTGAAACTCAAGTTGTTCTTTAAAGAAATCACATTGAAATGTGATTTGATCAAAGGGTTATTTTTGTAGGATTATTATTATTTTATTTAATATATATTTATACACATAATATATATTTTATTTACACGCACGTGCATGGTACATAGCACTTTTCTCATTGCAACATCACGCGTTTTTTAATATTAGATTAAAGTATCCATTTTGCAACAATAATTACATTATTAATTTACTTTATATTTTCATTTGTTTTTACTGTCAAATACAAAACGTGATTTATTTAATTGCCTGCTGCTTAATGTTTTTTTCCCCAAGCGCTGTAATTCGCATTCCATGCATCTTCAGTTAAGTGTTGCTTTCCTGTAAAAAACTAACAAAAACAAAACAAATATAGGCCTAATAGTAATAATACATAAATAAATAAATAAATTCAAATATAAAAAGCCAAATGGATAAATAAAAATTATTTTACTTAATTGAAATGCATATTTCAACATTAAATACGTCAGTTGTAAATAATCGAATACATATTTTATTATTATTATTATTGGTAAATATTGTGCTTATCAGGTTTGCATTTAATGTTATACCAACTAACGAATCAGAACTTTGAGCGCTATAGTCCATGACTCAAAAAAATACATATATAAATAAAAATAACAATAAATAAAATAAAAATAAACAAGCTGTAGTGAACATAGACCTAGGAAATCTATTGATTGTCATAGTCAGGAACCTGTCTGTGGCGGATGGACTGGATGATCTGGGAATTGTACAAAATTGTTCTGCCGGAAGGCTACGCGTAATTTAAGGATAATGAGATCATTCGTCTACACACACACACACACACACACACACACACACACCGCAAATCTTGTCAAA
Organism: Sinocyclocheilus grahami; assembly: GCF_001515645.1. NCBI lineage: Eukaryota > Metazoa > Chordata > Actinopteri > Cypriniformes > Cyprinidae > Sinocyclocheilus > Sinocyclocheilus grahami. Next base: position 889,870 of record NW_015505379.1, read on the forward strand.
CAATCCTGAAGTATTATTTAGGTTAAGGAATATATTGGTTCACAGTCCACTGCATGTTAAGAATAATGTTATTTTTATTATAGATTAATTATAAAGATGCAGTGCAGTTTATATTCCAGAATAGCGCGCGCAGTTGAAGTTGTTTCAAATTTGGCATTTTGTAAATACGCCAATGCACCTCAAATGTTATGTTATTCATATGTTAAGGTGTTTTATCTTATTAAGATGCATGATTATCAAATGTCATGATGCAAACTAATTTAGAAAGTCCATAATTAATTTTGAATAGGCCTACTTTCCATCGGATTAATGCGACACAATCAGTTTAGGCCTTGCAATACAACAACGGGGTATACAAAGGCCCGAAAAATAACAGCCTAAGGCCGTATAGGTGGCCAGCTGCGAAACCGTTATTTTAAATGCAATTTCCGTTCCCCGTTCTGCGGGCGCACTTCTTGCCTCGTTATTCTGTGACATGTGTCGGGTCAACTGATAAACACGAATGGTTGTAATTATAGCTCCATAAAACAGAATTTTTCATTAAATGATCATTATAGGGTTCGACTTAGTTCACATCCCATGTGATTTCAATCTCATTGCACAATACAAACTCAGATTACAGTAGAAATATAGAATTGAGAGGAAATCTCGACAGTCCTGCAATGATCAGTTATCTTTTCTTAAAGGATGATCTGTAGGCCTGTTTGAACGGAATGGCCAGCTATTGCCAAGCTGCCAGCATACTTGACAAGATACATTCTCTCGTCTATCTTCTAAAACACACGGTTAAACTTCATTTTGAACGTTTAATTAAGGATAAATGGGATGAAACCCCCCTTGCTAATTGTTGCACCCTAGGTTCATCATGGAATGTTGTGCTTGGCATAAAGAGCACGGAATCACGGACGGCGATTTCATGTGCATCTGTTTTTCAACATTGAAACGAAATCTGCAGGGAAATTTCATGATTTCACTGCCAGGGCACATAGCGAGAGAGAGAGAGAGAGAGTGATCGTCCACTCTTTTTCCCTTCGTTCTCTCCCTGTGCCTCCGCTGTCTACTGTAGCCTACTACATGTGTTTTCCCATTCAAACATGTATCCTTGCTTGGACCTATTATAGGCATATGTTAAAGTTGACAGGGCGCACTATGAGTAAACTTCAAAGCACAAAAGGTTACATCTCGCTTGGCTTCTTCAATAAGATTTCACGAAAAGAGAATAGAGCATGTTTTAAACTCAACATTATCTTAAATTACAGTCCTGACTATTTTGCAGTGTCACGAGTCACTACTGTCTGAACGAACTGTACCAAATACATCGAACAAAGGGCAATAGGTTCGACACTTTTTCTCTCACTCCGTTTCGTGTTTTGTAACCTGCCAATGTTGAGCATCAGGTTCACAAAGGTGTGTGTATGACAAAGTTTTGCCTGTCAAAAGCTTATTAAGAATATGCTTCTGCTGAAGGATGTCAGTTTAAGACATTCATCACTGAAAACACTGAAATCCGCCATGCATGATTAGCCTACTAATCTAATGCCAATTCAAGACCAATATTTCCATAATTTGCACATATTCGCGTTTAATTTTATGTAGGCCTATGTATTAAATTACCAGAAGATAGCAGAGGTGTTGGCAGCTGCTACACGGCTAAACAGGGGTGTGTGTGTGTGTGTGTGTGTGTGTGTGTGTGTGTGTGTTTTCTATTCTGGTGGGGACTTAAACCTGAATACACACAGACTCATGGGGACTCGTGTCACGGTGGGGACCTAAATTGAGGTCCCCACGGGTAAACAAGCTAATAAATCGCACAGAATTAAGTTTTTTGAAAATCTAAAAATGCAGAAAGTTTCCTGTAAGGGGTAGGTTTAGGGGTAGGGTTGGTGTAGGGCAATAGAAAATACGGTCTGTACAGTATAAAAACCATTACGCCTATGGAGAGTCCCCACAAGGATAGTAAACCAGACATGTGTGTGTGTGTGTGTGTGTGTGTGTGTTTGAGTGAGTGAGAGCGAGCGAGCGAGAGTGTATGTCCTGCAGCGCGTCTGGGAAATCGACAGGTTTTTGAAAGCGCAAGAGAAAACGTCGTGTTCTTATTCATCTGAGGACAACGAACAGACAGACAGTGATTTATTAATTTATGATGGACAGGGACATAACCGTAATAAATCACGCAATTTTAAATCAGTTCATTTCAGGATGGAACATGGATCCCATGTGTGGGCCTATCACGGGGATCGCTTGTCAGGATTCAGTACAACCTTGGCTGGCTGTCGTCCACGACGAAGAATGTTCAAATGTGTTAAGCAGGCCAAATCTTTCTCATCTGTCCGACAACATACCCAAGGGTTAAGATTTAGGACGTGAAAAGCAGCACTGTGTACGCGGAAACCGACAGCTATCGAGCTCTCCTAAGAATAGATCTGAGTTATGTGCCAAATGTGTGCAAAATCATAGGCTATTTCAGAGAGAAACGAGGAGAGCTGACCGAACATCGAGGATTTTACAGTGTGTTTCATTAGAAGCGAAGGGTGTAAGCTCTCAAATGCAAGCCATCTGCCTGTCTTTTTTTAAACCCACAAGTTGTCAGGGCTCTATATCACTCTGTCTAAGGAAAAGTGAGTGCATTGTTTCACTTGTCTGCAGGCGAGATTTTGCAACTTTCTCTGGTGTAGATTATCATCAGATAAATAAACAGACTCCTCTATCAGGCCAAGAAGTGGAAGACAGAGATTCATTACTGAGGGCCTGCAGACAGGCGGGTACAGGCTTACACTGTCTCGCCAAAGGAAGTGGCTCAACTTGAACATGCATTTCTCACATTCAGTCTATAAATCTGCCACTCTATTTTATTTTCTAATCTTAGTTCCCCACATTTCCCTGTCCTTCTCGCTTTCACTTCCATTTTCTCAAAATCTCACTCTCTCGCTTTTTCCCACACAAATGTAGAGAATTTTTTTTTAGCCATCTTGCCTCAAGTTAATTATTGACATTTATAGTCAGGGCTCACCGACTAGGGACAACCAAATGTTTCACTGGCTCCTGGAACAGACATGGGCCCATATTTACCCTAGAATTCATAATGGGTGTCAAGCTGACTGAGTTGGGTATGATTTATGGAATCTTTGTTTTCAATAAAAAAATTTAAATACCTTTTAATAATCCATGCATTCCTCATAAAGCTTATGTGAACCTCATCTATATGTGAACCTCATGAATGTCATTTGCATATTTATTGTTTTTAGACAGAAAAGATTGATACTACAAGTTTTTGTAAAGGTCAAGTCAAGTCAAGTCACCTTTATTTATATAGCGCTTTTAACAATACAGATTGTGTCAAAGCAACTGAACAGCATTAATTAGGAAAATAGTGTCAATAATGCAAAATGACAATAGTAATGCAAAATGACAATAGTAGGTGGCCATATATGTTTTTCCTATAGAATTTTGAGCATGGTATTTTATTTTGTAGAAGTAATACAGTATTTATATTTATTTTACATTAATATTTATGTTATTTGTCAGTATAAAATAGCAATGTATTATTGTTGCCGATAATATTTATTTCCTTCATTTTTGTTTGTAATGATGTCAAATTCATTTTTTGTTTTATGACCATTCTGTATGTAATGTATGTAAGAGTCAATGCAACACATGATTTTGTCCTTTTTTTTAAATCAATATAATTTTCTATCTTTACCAAAAAAACAAAAAAGGGGGCCAGCAAAAGCTGCCAGCAATTAAAATTTCTCACATAAGTAAATTATAGTTACAGTCCAATATGGTTCATTTTGACCCCCTTTATACATAGTTATATTATACATATAGTTTATACATATAGTTTTTGTGTGTGTGTGTGTGTGTGTGTGTGTGTGTTCATGCATTCTTGGGTTAAAAAAATCATGACATTTTACTTTATGAATCTTTTCATCCTGCTTTTTCTGTTACTAATCAAGTCACCATACTGCTACTTTCCATCTCTACTCTCAAGTCCCCATCTGCAATAGACAGGTTTAGATTAAAAGAGTAGAAAGGCATAAATATAATAAACTGTCAAAATGTCAATGATGAAAATGTCAAAATGAATATATATTTAAAAGCCGCATTACGTTAGACACATTGACACAGACCAGATAAAGAGAGGCCTCCTACTGACAAATAGGCCTCTGATTAGCTGCATTATGTGTGTTAAATGGTCGACTTAGAAACCTAGAATGAGTGTCGTGAGTTGTGAGCTGGGATGTTTTTAATTGTGGTGTGGTCTGAGAAAAACCATATTGCATTGCTTTCGCCTGTTTGAGCTTCTCTCAAACGTCCTGTAAATCCATCAGTATCCTGACTAAATGACCTCTTATAATTTTTTCATCTTTCTTTTTCTCCTTCCCTACTGTTACAGGCTTGATGACATCATGTCCAGATATCACTCCCCTCCTTTCCAGACACTCTTCTTCCTCCCTATTTTCCTCTTCACCCTCTTCCCTCTCTCCCTTCTTTCTCCTCTTCTTTCTCAATCTCCTCTCAGCTGGACCTCACCTCATGACCCCTGCTACCACCTGGATGGGCGTCCACGCCACTGCCTATCTGAATTCATCAATACGGCCTATGGGGTGCCTGTGACGATGGAGGACCTCCAGCAAGGACCCAAGACAAACATCAGCACTTTAACAGATCTTCATAACCCCCACAATCTCACGTGCTGGACAGCTGCCGAAGGCTCAGGGGGTGGGGATTGGACTTTAACAGTTCCCCTAGGCAGACGCTTTGAAATCACTTACATTAGTCTTCAGTTCTGTCAACAGGTGGAGTCGGTGGAATCCTACTCCATGTCCATCTTGAAGTCAATGGATTTTGGCCGGAGCTGGCGCCCCCTACAGTTTTATTCAAGCGACTGCATGGGCACATTCGGCCGCCCTGTACAGTCCATCGCTCAAACAAAGCACCAGGAGACGGAGCCGCTGTGTTCAGATCCCAGACCATTGCAGAAGCATCGTGGAAATGCCGCGCTGGCCTTCTCGACTTTGGATGGACGTCCTTCCTCGCCAGATTTCGATTACAGTCCAGGGCTACAAGATTGGGTGACTGCAACAGACATAAGGATAGTATTTAATCAGTCCTTGGATAAAACGAAAAAGCAAGAAGAGAAACTGAACGAAGTGGGAGGCACATTTAGATGGAGGGAAAGGGGAGACAACGCTCTGAGGTTTGGTGAGAAAAACACTGGCGTTAAGACATCTGAAGTTTGGAGAAACAGGCAAGGAAAACAGAATTCCACACAGAGAATTAGAAACAAAAGCACTGTGCACCAAAGTGGCCACAATGTTACACGAAAGGAGATGGGACCTCAAGGTAGAGTGGGAAGGGGACATAAGAAGGACAGTTACAAGCCATGCCAGGACGGCACATGTGATTGGTCCCTAAATATCCCGCAGCAAGGCTCCAAAGGGCGAGAGTTGAGGAGAAGAAGAAACAATGCAGGGAGGGGGAAGTCCCATTCTAAATCAAGAAAAAACACCTCACGCAACCTCGTTTCATCATCTCTTTATGCCCCATTGAAACCCTCTCTCGCCCTTTCCGACCTGCAGGTCGGTGGCAGGTGCAAGTGCAATGGCCACGCCTCTCGCTGTCGACGCGACAACCAGGGGCGTGCCGTGTGTCAATGTGAGCATCACACCTCTGGGCCGGACTGTGATGTGTGTGAGCAATTTTTTTACGATCGCCCGTGGCAACGGGCCACACCCAGCCAACCACACCCGTGCGTCCGTGAGTTTAAACATGTGTGTGTCTGGTGGTCTGTCTGTGCTTAAATGTCTATTTTTAAATAGGATTTAGAATAATTCACTGCTATTTACTTGTGGGAAAATAGTCTTTTCCACACAATACCATATAAAACGTAAAAATCTGCATTATTTAATTTAAAATCCACTGTAAAAAAACACCTTACTCTTAATGATTATTTTTGCTTAAGTTACCAGTTTAAACCACTAAAATCCTTACATTAAACTTGCACAATAAGCAATACTTAATAAAAATGTGTAACTCCAACACCTTTTATTTTACTTTGGGTGATTATATTGATTTTATACATCTATATTTTACAATCTGGGCAAGAAATCAGAACAAACGGATCAAAATTACTTCATCGTTAAAAAAGTATGTTCTATATGGTATGAATATGGGTAGTACGAATGAAATTCAGATGTACTATATCCACCATGTTGTTACTATCACGTGGCCTACCAGCGTCAGTTGCGTTGCTTCACTGCTATTCATAAATCCTCTCCTGTGGCCTCATGGGATAGTAAAGTGTCCATCGACTGCACACTTCAGAATCCAGGCGGAGGTAGTAGGTCATCCGGGTACTTTTCACCTACCGTTTTTCGAATACTGTGAATTCAGACATACTTGTCTTTTGGCATGTTGTTTTTCATATAGGCTACTACAGGTGCATCTCAATAAATTAGAATGTCGTGGAAAAGTTCATTTATTTCAGTAATTCATCTCAAATTGTGAAACTCGTGTATTAAATAAATTCAATGCACACCGACTGAAGTAGTTTAAGTCTTTGGTTCTTTTAATTGAGATGATTTTGGCTCACATTTAACAAAAACCCACCAATTCACTATCTCAACAAATTAGAATACTTCATAAGACCAATAAAAAAAAACATTTTTAGTGAATTGTTGGCCTTCTGGAAAGTATGTTCATTTACTGTACATGTACTCAATACTTGGTAGGGGCTCCTTTTGCTTTAATTACTGCCTCAATTCGGCGTGGCATGGAGGTGATCAGTTTTGTGGCACTGCTGAGGTGGTATGGAAGCCCAGGTTTCTATGACAGTGGCCTTCAGCTCATCTGCATTTTTTGGTCTCTTGTTTCTCATTTTCCTCTTGACAATACAATAGAGAATCTATGGGGTTCAGATCTGGTGAGTTTGCTGGCCAGTCAAGCACACCAACACCATGGTCATTTAACCAACTTTTGGTGCTTTTGGCAGTCTGTTGATTTCGGATGCAGCATTGTTGTCTGATAACGTAATCTTAATCTTATGCAGTTTAATAAAAAATGTATTTGAACATACTAGAAAAAAATCTCATAAAAGAAGTTCCATTTCTGTATTAAAATTAAAATGTTGTTTTTTACTCCTTTCACTGCTATTTGTGACCCTAGACCACAAAACCAGTCTTAAGTCGCTTGGGTATATTTTTAGCAATAGCCAAAAAAACATTGTATGGGTCAAAATTATCGATTTTTCTTTTATGCCAAAAATCATTAGGATGTTAAGTAAAGATCATGTTCCATGAAGATATTTTGTAAATTTCCTACCGTAAATATATAAAAACTTAATTTTTGATTAGTAATATATATTGCTAAGAACTTCATTTGGACAACTTTAAAGACGAATTTCTCAGTATTTGGATTTTTTTGCACCCTCAGATTCCAGCTGTTCAAATAATTGTATCTCGGCCAAATATTGCCCTATCCTAACAAACCATACATCAATGGAAAGCTTTATGCAGCTTTCAGATGATGTATAAATCTACATTTCGAAAAATTGACCCTTATGACTGGTTTTGTGGTCCAGGGTCACATTTTTTAATCCTCTATCTGCCCTCATCTATGTCTGTTTCTCTCTTTCCCAGCATGTGAATGTAACAGTCACTCAACTAAGTGTAGGTTCAGTATGGCCGTGTATCAGCAGTCTGGTCGAGTCAGTGGAGGCATTTGTTTGAAGTGTCGGCATCACACAATGGGACACCACTGCCAGTTCTGCCAGAACGGATATACGCGAGACCACAGCAAACCGCTCAGCCACCGCAAGGCCTGCCAGCGTCAGTAACAAATGATTTGTCTGTGTGTTTTATGTGGAAATCATGTTAAACCTGGTCTATACATGAGTGAATCATTCTTGCCGTTCCACAAGTGAAAAGAAAAACATGTTTTTTTTGGCTTTGCCATCTGTGGGGTCTGAGGTGTGTGAAAGGCAGCATAGTCTGTGTCTATGTTATGGCTACACTATGAGTGATGGAATGTGCACTGACACTTGCCCTTTGACTGCTCTCATATCTATGGCATGCTCACGGAGCATTTTAGTCAATGTCCCAATATAACATCAGTTTACACTGCGTGCTTGTGCATGAATATCATACATCAATGTTTATTTGTAAATTAGTGTGCAAGTTCATAAAATGTATACAAAATCTAAATTATGTCTTGAAAATACCATAAAATCTCTGCTAACATCTAAATATTTGAATTAGGTGATAGAATTATCTTAGAAATTTGGAAACTGGAAGATTTAGAACTTGTTAATGTTAAAACAGACCTGACTTTTTAAGCGTGTATAAACGGTTGGAGCTTTGTTTGGATGAAGAAAGGTTGAGCAAAAGCAGAAAAGCAGATCTTTCCTCTCAATGATCTCCCAGCCATCACACATATGTTTTATGGGGGAAATCTTGCTCAGGGGTCAATGAGACGTGAATTACAACTGAAGACATGAACCACAGCTGCCTTGTTCTGTGTAGTATTACTCGTCATTTCCCTTCATGTGTCTAAAGCCGCTAGTCTCACACTAATACCCTTAGTCCTACAAAAATTATCTTCTCTCTTCCTTCCATTTTTTCCTGCATCTTCTTTCTACATTACTCTTGTGTGTTCTTATAAAATTCCTAATCTTTTTTCTTCACTTTCATTCTTTCATTTTCTATTTGTCTCCCTCAGCATGCAAGTGCCACCCCATGGGTGCAGTGGGCCATTGGTGTAACCAGTCCACAGGACAGTGTTTGTGTAGAGAAGGTGTCACAGGACAGAGGTGTAACCGTTGTGCCCCGGGATACAAGCAAGGTCATTCCCCTCTTCGGCCATGTATCCGTAAGTATCACACCTTGCGTTTTGATTCTATTCTGTATAATAACTAAAGTTACTGGACATAACAAGCAGTGTTTCTAGTAATGGTATACTGATATATTAGCCAAGATTAGTAATCAGCCCATATCTGACCATCGACCGATAACCATGTTCTCTTGATGAACAGACATGTTCATCTCCCCACCTAGTAAGTTTCAAATTTTAGTCAGTACATGCGCAATTTTATTGAGCTACAGAATGTTTTTGCCTAGACATGCTGCAGTCTTAATTTCTCTGTAAAGTGTGTATGACACAATGCATAAAATACATATCACACATCAGGTCTTTGTCTTTCAGAAAATGCGCACGACACAGTCCCATTAGTACATATACATACAGGACAACGTCAAGGTCTGACTTGGTCTGAAATTGGACTAGTGCGATTTCAGTCTGACTAAAACATGTACCTGATATTTTCTTTTAAAGATAATTTATTGCTCTAGTATAACTTTTGAATTTTTAAACTGCATGTAAACGTCCTTAGCAACTTTCAGTTGATAGTAAACTATTTCTGTTTTCATTTTTGTGAATTTGAGTAAATGTTGAAAATAAACACATTTATTTTCATTTCATAAAGTCTGTGTACATCACACTTGCGATCACCAAATCAGCATATTAGAATGATTTCTGAAGGATCATATGACACTGAAGAATGGACGCTGAAAATTCAGCTTTGCCATACCAGGAATGAATTACATTTTGAAATATTTTAAAATAGAAAAGAGTTATTTAAAATAGTAATAATATTTCACAATATTCTTGTTTTTACAGAATTTTTGATCAAATAAATGTAGCCTTGGTGAGCATAAGAAATTTCTTTGAAAAACATTAAAAACCGCCTTAGTGCCTATTCCGGTGACCGTGATCATTTGACCAAGTACAACATGTTCCTGGATCAACATCCTTGCAACATTCCAATTAACCAATCAGAATTGAGGGATAACTTTTCAGGAAATGTCTGTTTTAGGCTTACGATCAGGGTTAGGTGCTTCTACACCCTTGTTAATCAGCTATCATTTCACACTGATTTTAGGAATAAATTATGGGTAGGGTTAGGTTTAGGGGTAGGACAGTAATGTTCATCCAAAAGATGTTGATCCAGGAACATGTCTTACTTGGCAAAATCATGGCGACCCGCCTAATCCATTTTTTGGTATCTGCTATAGTGTTTTTACCCTGGTTTATTTTTCATCTCAACTGCCCTTGAACCAATTAAACTGCTTAATTTATTTCAACTCCAAACTCAGTATCATTGTCCCTTTGCAAACTACTGTTTGTTTATGAAGGATTTAGTAGAAGCCGCTTTCTGAAACTCTAACTCCTTCCTCTCATTCCTGTGAATAACTGTTTCCATACAAAGTCCTGAAACTTCTCAGGTGGTGCCACTTGGCTTTCATCAACATTACAATCAGCTTTCCTGGATTTCTAGGTGCTTCATTTTCATTACATGATAATCCAATGAGTATTGCTGCGCTTTTATTTCTCAAAGTTCACGTAACGGCGCAAGCCTCAGGGAAAAGGATGACATGGTATGGCGAACAGCACCTGTCGTGGAGCACAACCAGACCCGTTTCCCTCCCAGCACGACAGACGCATAATTCTTCACGGGTTACGGCTGAGTGATAGAAGAGCTTGTTTGTTGTTCTACATGGATCGTCTCAACATGGATATTTATAGCATGAGCTCCCGTCTTTCCAGCACCAAAGGCGAGCCGCAGCTAAAAACATAACCAGCAACAGCGGGTCATTTGCCACATCTCATGGAGCAGGAAACGCAGCCGTCGTTTATCACAGGGAAAGTGACCCAGACATTAGATATTATTAGCACTTGAAGATTTTGTGGGGATTTTATTTTGGATAACAGTGACCAGGAAGTCTCATGTTATCCACATTAAACTCTATCTATATAATACATACTTTAAAGCAAATAGATTTCTTCAGGTGTACATTTGCTAGCTCTTACACCCAGAGACCTACTAAATGCCTCAGACTCAAAACACTAAAATGGATTTGAAGCTGTTTGACGTTTGATATGAGTTATTGCTGAGGGACTTTAGCGTTAGGGGGGTTGGAGGAGGAGGATAAGGTGTCAGTGTCCCAGTTGTGTCAGAGATATGGGCAGAAGTACAGAACTCATGGGTAATATATGGTTGACCCAGCGTTGCAGACCATGGGCCGTATGTATGCGTGTGTGACAGAGGGCATCCTGATAGCGGTTCTATTGACCTTTAAGACCACACACATGCATGAAATTGTCTGGGCTCACACACTGTGACAAAAGTACACTTGTTTTTAACACAAGCATTCCGCATGTACTAAAAGACTACAGGGCAAACTGCAGTCAGAGCACACACGTCCCCTTTTTCCCTCACACACTCACAAATGGCAAGTATGCCCTAATGAGCCACCGCAGGGATTAGAGCGAGTCACCCACAGCGGAGGTGTGAAAAAGAGGAAGGACAAAATGAAAGGCACACAAATAAACTTGTCACTGCTTGCTGTAATTTAATGAGACCCTCGTCCCCCCTTCTCTCTGTCTGTTGTTCGTTCAGGTATTCAGGAGTTTGCACCACCCACCCCAGTTTACCAGCCTCAGTACAGCATTGGTAAGCAATTGGTTATTCCTTATAAACACACACACAATAATTTTATTTTGAGTTTCTGGTACACTGTTCATTTGTGAATTGTCATCTTTAAAAAAAATGTTTTTCAATTTAAAATATTAAATTTATGATTTGTTAATGTTATGTTTTGTTTACATATATTGCCAAAGCTTTGTAAGCAAAAGGAATGTCAAGAAACAACACAATAACGATGAAATAATATTCAAATAAGATGCATAGTCAACATAATAAAGCATGTTAAAAGTTATTTGCTGCCCCCTAGTGGATTGTGTAACAATTGTTTTCAGGTTAATATGAACAGACTGCATGTAGTTCATTGTTATTTACCCATTCAGTGTCCCTATAGCTTTCTGACCACATTTATTTCCCTGATAAAAATGTGTAATCTTTAGATGCATTATATAGTTTAGAAAGGTAAATAGTATGTCTCTTCATAATAAGCTGCACAATTGGAATTAATCATGCTCCTATAATTAATAGTGTGGGATAAGTAATCCACCACATTTTACATATTATTAACCTATGTATAATTAATCATATTAGTTGTCTTTGTAGAGCTGCTTTGCAGCAGAAATTTAATTGATCTCCCATTTGATTTAGTTTGCACCAGTGATTCTTATTTTGCTGTTTATTACTGTGAAGCTGCTTTGAAACAATTTGTATTGTATAAAGTGCTATAAATAAAGGTAATTTGACTTGACTAGTATAACAATAATTATAATAATTCATGGCTTTCCTATTTTTTTTTTAATACAAATAAATCTGAATTTATATGTAGACAGAAATCTACATTAGCATCATCCCTTGTAATGTATGTTTTCTCTAGTACACAAATCAACATTAGAATTACTCTTTCAGGCTAAATATACCTTGAACTGTCTCTGCAATTATTTGAATAATACTTAATATCCAGTCACATTTTCTGAAATTGCAAAAGAGTTTTATCCTGCTGTTCATTTAATGACACTGGCTCAGACTTATAAGCATTATTTTAAATCTATTATTATTGTCTTCTGATTCCACTGGGACCACTAGCCTCTACTGACTCCCTACAAGAACCAAGTATTGACACCAAACAAAGATAAGACCGAGAAATATATCCCTTTTTTAGGGGCCTCACAGGAGTCTCTGGATGACCAAATGAAGTATTTTCCAAGGCGATACAATCTTGACATCTGGCCTGGTGACCAGCAGACAATAAAAACCTCAGAGCAGACATTTTCATTCGGAATAAAATGTGTTGTACCATTGACAGCAACAGAATATTGTGCAGTCTGCCATGATTATGGTAATATACCTGCCACAGCTGCTTCGCTAATATTTTAAAAAAAAGTGCAGTGCAGTCCATTACTGCTGACTGATTTCACACACTTTATTGTGATCTGCACTGAGTAGACAGGCCAACTCTAGTTCTCTGGAAACTAAAGAACTGCCTTTACTACTCCTGGACCCCTGTGCTCTATTAAATACTTGAATAGAGATATAAAACAGCCCTTCTCTTTGCATTGGAGAGATTAATACTGGTGCAAAATGTAATTTAAAATAGATTCCAAAATACGTGTGTTTATTAACATTTTAATTCTTGCTTTTTAAGAAATGTGTCAAAAGTAAAAAAAAAAAAAAAAGTTTTTTTTTTCTTCAAAGTGTGATTAAATTCTCTCTCTCTCACTGCAGGTGAGGAATGTCTTTCTTACTGTACCCCTTCCCAAGCAAGAGTCAAAATGAATTTAGAGACATATTGTCTCAAGGACTATGGTAAGGAACTAACTAAGGAATTTTGTTTATACCTCAAAATAAAAAGGCAATTGTGTAAGTTAAAATTAAGAAATAAAGCCGTTTTTTTTTTTTTCAAAGTGTGATTAAATTCTCTCTCTCTCACTGCAGGTGAGGAATGTCTTTCTTACTGTACCCCTTCCCAAGCAAGAGTCAAAATGAATTTAGAGACATATTGTCTCAAGGACTATGGTAAGGAACTAAGGAATTTTGTTTATACCTCAAAATAAAAAGGCAATTGTGTAAGTTAAAATTAAGAAATAAAGCCACTAGGCTTGCAGAAAGGTGGACAATTTCCAGTAAATTTCGGAAATATTCCAGAAATTTTGGAAACTTTCCAGGATTTTTGTAATATTCCAGGGATTTTTGGAAAGTTTCCGGAAATTTTCCACCCCTATGTAACCCTAAAAGCCACACACTATGTGATATAAAGTCACAATTATGGGAAACAAGGTTGCAATTGTGAGATATTTAAATTACATAAAAAGAAAAATTGCCTTTTTTTTTTCTGAGGTGGAAATAGGAATATGGCAGAAATATATAACCGGTCAACTGTTTGGAAGAATTAAGTTTTTTTCAATGTTTTTAAAAGAAGTCTCTTATGCTCATAAAGGCTTAATTTCTTTTTATTTTATTTTATCAAGTATAAAGTAAAACAGTAACATTGTAAAATAATTTTACAATTTAATATAACTGTTTTCTATATTACCATATTTGTTTAATGTAATTTATTCCTGTGATGATACAGCTGAATTTCCAGCAGCCATTATTTAAGTCTTCAGTGTCACATGATCCTTCAGAATCCTGTTCTGGTGCTCAATTACTATTGGCGCTAATTTATTAATAATGGTTCTTATTATAAATGTTGAAAACATTTTTTGCTGCTTAATATTTTTGTGGAAACCATGATACATTTTTTTCAGGATTCTTTGATAAAAAAGAAAATAGAGTGAACAACCTTTACAGTATTTTAAACAGTAATAATATTTCACAATATTATCATTTTTGATCAAATAAATGCAGTAATTTTGAGCGATAAGAGACTTCTTTCAAGAATATTTAAAAAAAAAAAACTTAATTATTAAACCTTTGGCCAGTAGTGTATATAGATTTACATTCTTTTTTAGTAAGTTAAGTTCTTCCGTAGTATGTGATGCATGATGAAGAACTTGATGCTGGAATACACTACACTTTTCGTTTACACTGAAACAGAGTTCTCAAAATAAAATGGGGTCTGCAGGGTTTTCGAACGTTTTTGAGGGTCGAAAATGCCGGAGTAGTGTAAACGACAGGTATAAACGTAGCAAAAGTTATGCATTTTAAAATGAAAATGCACTCGTGTAAACGTAGCCTTAGCCCATCACATACTACAGTATTCGACGTTCTGTAAAATCTGTCACCTCTGCTGAAAATCTTTGACTTGCTTCGACTTTTGGCACCTAGGGTTGACTTTTCTAGACTACAAATTGAGGCAAAAGTCATTTAATGTGTTCCAGTCTTTAGTCATATTGTCTAACATCCTTGTCTGTTTTCTGTCATACTTTTGTCCCAGTGCTGAAGATGCAGGTCAAAAGTAAGGAACGTTCTGGTCCCTGGTGGCAGTTTTCCATATTGGCGCAGTCAGTTTTTCGCATGGGCTCTTCACGTGTAAAGCGAGGCATTCAAGCCCTCTGGGTTCCAGATCGGGACCTGAGCTGCGGTTGTCCTGCGCTTCAGATAGGCCGCACATTCCTCCTGATTGGAGGGGAGGAAAGCGGCCGGAGTTGGGTCCCCGAGGAGAGGCGGTTAGTCGCAGACCGCACCACAATGGCTTTGCAGTGGAGGGAACACTGGAGCCCCAAATTAAGAGGCTTCCGCGGCCAGGACACCCGGGGAAAGTGCCCACAGGGAAACACCACTGCACAGAAACACTCTCACCCAAGCTCATACGAAGAATACACACCCCCACATCTTAACAAACTGCAGTCTGAGCCACACAGACCAAATAAACATACACATACGGTGCATAAACAGCATCATTTAACCACACAATCTGGAGGATCAGACTTCACACACACACACAAAAGAGGAGGAACTCGGGGCATACTAAGAAAAGACACAGAAGCGGAGGAGGACAGTAAGGCTGAAAACGTCACTCAGGAAACACACCATGTATTGCAGCACACCCAGGATCCTTTCTCAGGTACTTCAAAGACGAGTCAGGCTAATGAGCATGAGCAGTACCACCCGACAGCATGTCCAACGTGGTCACCTGGGCCAACTGTCTAACAAAATGAGATATTGTGAGCATGAATAGGAAAGAAAGTTAAAGGAATAGTAAAAAAAAAAAAAAAGAAGACAATTTGCTAAAAAATATACTTGCTCTCAGGACATCCAAAATGAAGATGAGTTTGTTTCTTCATCGGAACAGATTTGGAGAAATTTAGCATTACATCACTTGTTCACCAATGGATCCTCTACAGTTAATGGGTGCCGTCAGAATGAGAGTCCAAACAGCTGATAAAAACATCACAATAATCCACAAGTAATCCAGAAAACTCCAGTCCATCAATATCTTGTGACGTGAAAAGCTGTGTGTCTGTAACTGTTCTGATGAAGAAACAAACTCATCTATATCTTGGATTTTTGTGAACTATTCCTTTAAGAAATGCCTGCGGTGGGCTTGAGCTCAGCCAAATGCATGGTAAGGAATATTTCAGTTGTCTCTAATCTAGGCAGTTTCACAGAGCCACTCATAACAATTGAATATTCACATACTTTAATGTGAGTAACTGAGTATTTTTGTATGTTGTGCTATATATTCATCACCAGATTACAGAGCCATTTGTATTATTTTTTCAGATTAAACATGCAGGTATTTTTCCATGTCACATGCTCTGAGAAATTTTGCACCTTCCCTCCAGAAAGAGATGCATCTAATCCAAATATTAAAAGACAATTAAAGAAAATCACCATATTTTATTCAAGATGTTACTTAAATGGCATCCTGTTCAGTCCACAGTATTTAGTCTGACAGTCAGACGTGTAAGACTCTTATTGCTGGATTGTAAGAGGCACATTGTTTTCAGATTCCATCATTGACAGACATGTTAAGTGTGGCTAAAGATTGTGTACCCGTAAGTAATACATTTTTTAAAATTGTTTTTGTAACTTTATGTGGCTAGAAAAAAAACACACACCCATTATATATATATAGTATACAGACTGTATACAACATATCTTTAATATGGTGCCTTTTTAAGTCTTATTACTTGTGAATATTTTAAGCTATCATATAATATGTAAATGTTATAATTATATAATTATTTGTTTAACAAAATGTGACAAAACGTTTCGGTTTTTTGTTTAAATTAACGCTCTACCTCATAATAAATATTGTTAACAAGCCTGGTAAAGTAGTTTATTTAATGAATACATACATTTAATAAATGTTTCCATTTCAAAGTATAGAACGTAAAAAAATCTGTGCAAAAAAAATGCACAACATGATTCATTTATAGAAAAAAAGTCCAAATGAAAAAAAAGTTCACACACATGAGACTGAAAGGGGAAAGACAAATGGAGAGAGACCGTAAAAGCGAGCAAAACGGCCAATGATGCACCTGCTTTGCTTGCACAGGAAACACCTGTTCCCAGCCTTCCTGCCTGGCTGACCGACGACAGTTAATTTAATGTAAAAAAAAAAATCTCTCACAGCCTGAAGGGCCAAACTGCCCCGCGCTTGTCTTGTTTTGAGAACAATATTGCAGGAAGTCTAACTCGCTAACTCTCGTGCCCTAATATATCCACATGTCCTCTATTTTGTCTAGCAGCCAAGTAAGTGTAGGCCTATCGGATAACACACTCCTAACACTATCAGAGCCCCCGTGGACACACAGTTGTGAGATGTCTAGATGCATGGCATGTGTGACATCTTGGTCACATAAAAAAAAAAGTCCCAAACTCACCTGTATATTTAATCATGAATTTAAAGTAATGTTCTGGGTTCGTACAAGTTCAATAATCGACAGCACCTGTGGAATAACGTTGATTACCATAAAAATAAAACTTCCTCTCACCCCTCCTTTTCTTAAAGAAAAAAAAACTGAAAGAAAAATGGGGAAAAAATCTTAAAATGGAAGTCAAGGAGACGATCTGTAAACGATAAAATAGTAATACTGTTTCGGAAGTCAAGCAAGACGTAAAGCGTGTTAACACGATTATAGTGTAAAAATAAATTATCTTCTGTGTGAAAAGTTATATCCCATTGTAGGAATATCTTACTAACCTTTTCTGAGTAAAGTTATATTCCACTGTAGAAAGCATTTACTAATATTTTCTGTGTAAAGTTACAACCCATTTGAATCAGGTCCCTTACGGTAACAATTTTAACAACTTCGTAGCCATGACAACGTGGCTACGTAAACAGCAGAAACGTAACGTGGCTACGTAAACAGCAGAAACGTAACGTGGCTACGTAAACAGCAGAAACGTAACGTGGCTACGTAAACAGCAGAAACGTAACGTGGCTACGTAAACAGCAGAAACGTAACGTGGCTACGTAAACAGCAGAAACGTAACGTGGCTACGTAAACAGCAGAAACGTAAAATGACTAATTGCACAGCTTTGCAGCACATATCACATACAGGTATACAATTCTAAGCTTCACATTTATGCTTTTAAATCCTCCAAAAACCTACTCCCCTCAGTTCCATTGTAAGTGCCTCATCTGTCATCATAAACTCGATTTAAAAAAACAAAATCGAGGCAGTTTTGATTTTATTTATTCATCTTTGTATTATTTATTTTTTAATAATGTTTTTGCAGAAATAAAAATGATGCTACAAATGCTGTTGACCGTTTTTTTTTTTTACAGGAATATAAACGAGGCTGTGAGGATAGAAGAAACAAGCCTGGTAAAGTAGTTTATTTAATGAATACATACATTTAATAAATGTTTCCATTTCAAAGTATAGAACGTAAAAAAATCTGTGCAAAAAAAATGCACAACATGATTCATTTATAGAAAAAAAGTCCAAATGAAAAAAAAGTTCACACACATGAGACTGAAAGGGGAAAGACAAATGGAGAGAGACCGTAAAAGCGAGCAAAACGGCCAATGATGCACCTGCTTTGCTTGCACAGGAAACACCTGTTCCCAGCCTTCCTGCCTGGCTGACCGACGACAGTTAATTTAATGTAAAAAAAAAAATCTCTCACAGCCTGAAGGGCCAAACTGCCCCGCGCTTGTCTTGTTTTGAGAACAATATTGCAGGAAGTCTAACTCGCTAACTCTCGTGCCCTAATATATCCACATGTCCTCTATTTTGTCTAGCAGCCAAGTAAGTGTAGGCCTATCGGATAACACACTCCTAACACTATCAGAGCCCCCGTGGACACACAGTTGTGAGATGTCTAGATGCATGGCATGTGTGACATCTTGGTCACATAAAAAAAAAATAGAAAGAAATATGCTTTTTTTTTTAAAGAAAAAGATTAACAAAGAAGATTAAAAATGCATTAACTTGCTGAGATTTTTATGTAACTTGGCTTTAATAAAGTGTTCATATGAACATAAAATATAAAAATATTGCATTATTTTGTTTTCTTGTTGATAGTTTAAGATAAATAGTCCATTGTCCCAGAACAAGTGGAAATGTACCATGAACATACATTGGATAAAAAACAAAAAAAACACAGACATGGGATTTTTCCTCCTCATTTCATAAGCTCACGCCATTGTAGGGAAGATACTCAAGTATCCATTGAGTGTAGAAATTTGTTGTTTCACTTCTTCTAAAACAAACCCCAGAACAGAGAAAACTGCATGTGTGCTTAAGCGGTCAGGCTTCAAGGAAATGTTCTCACTGGACTATTTATAATACCACAGTACTACAATGGACACATCAAACATTTATTTTGTAAAAAAGAAACAACTCACCTGAACCACCACTTCTTGAGATATGTCGACACGAGCCACTGGGGGGCGCAAGAGGCTGGGGCCAAACACTGTAGCCAAATTACTCGGAGACATTTTATTCTCTTCCTTCCTCTCTGCAACACTGAGAAACACAAAAAGAAAAAAGATGTACACGAGAAGGAGAGAAAAATAATAAAACCGAGAAACACCTTTTTCTTATTTACAACCATCAATTTCGAAAGTGATTCAGGTCAGTCTGAGGTGAAACTAAATCCGTGTGATTGTTTACGAGTTGAAAGGATGTTGTGTACCGTCTCAGGTGATGTAAGAGGAAGAGGAGAGTGTTGCGGTTTACATCTGGTAGAGCCTGCAACAGAGTCAGCATGCTGTCAGCCCTGAGATATGGATCGGCAATGTCTGCCACAACCGGATAGAGAGAGATATATATGTATTATCATTTCAAATGCTTCAACATCATCATCATCATCATCATCATAATATATACTTTTCTCACACTGCATGTTTATGTACAGACCTGTGCAACTGTGTGTTCGGGTGTGTGAATGGCTCACCTAGAGCATCTGCGAGCTCCTTGAATCGCTCAGAGGGAATAAGAGGTAAAGGAAGTTCTCTAAAGTACAGTTTCAGAGTGCCAGATACAGCATTCACATCTACAGTCCTCAGTTTACTCACAGCCTCACGGTAATCTACAGAGAGAGAGAGAGAAGCACACTTTTCAGATAAGTACTGGGAGAATCTGTTAACAGTTTGAGACACACACACACACACACTCACTAGTGTTGAATGCATGTCTAAGTGCTTGTATCTCGCTGCTGGCTCCGGAGATTCTGTAGATCCCCTCTTCATTCAGACCCCTCCTCTCAACCTCCTCCACACAGGAACGGACAATGTGAGGGACCATCACACTCTCTTGCCTGTAAACACACAAACACAGACACAATTAAGCCTTTAAACATGTCCTCTTATTCCATTTTTATTTTCCTCTTCCTTTTTTGATGACAAAACACCTCAATTTCTACACGTCTTAAAAAACAAGCATCACAAACGTGCACACTAGCACATCAAAACCTCATGACGAAAGAAGTTTATTAGTATTGTAACAGTCCTCCTCCTAATTTACAGATTATTTGGACACTTAAATCACTCTCAAATTACATGAATTTCATTACAATAGAAACAAATAATGAGTTCGCAGGTGCTTACCAAAATAACCACAGTGCATCACAGTTCATCACATATTAATGTTTGACAACCAGAATCTACTATATCTATATATACGCTACTGTTCAAAAGCTTGGGGTTAGTAATATTTCTTTAAAGAAATTAATACTTTTATTTTGTAAGGGTAAACTCACATTGCCACTTGTCCAATCGGAACACAGAACACTGGTTCCTGTACTAGAGGGGTGGTGCTAGGAGGCTCGAGAGGGTGGGGCATGTACTTGATTGACAAGGTTACATCAACTTGGCCCAAAGAACAAGTGACTTTCTTCCATTTCTTAAGCATGTTTTCAGTGTCCAGCTGTAAACACACACACACGTATACACATACATAAGGCTCCTTTCTGCATTACATTAATAACTAAATGGACAGACTTAACCAAAACTGCATACTTTTGTGCAATTGAATCTAAAGCGTATGACTGTTTTATGTGAATACAGTCAGTTATTTAAAAAAATCAGGCTTAGTGTCACAAAAATAATACCGGTTTAAAATGAGGATGGGTAGATGATGACAAGATGTTTATGTTTGGATGAACAACTCATTTAAAAGGACACAAAATGAAGCAAACAGTACATGAACTCACATTTATTATCGTCCTGCCCTCAATGTTGTCCTGTGTGCCATTCTCATACTGAGACACAATTACCAGGAACAGCTGCTGAGCTCCATCCACTTGAAACACAAGCTCCTATACACCATAAATTAAATTCAATTCAGTGTATTAAATACAAAGCAAATCACAGAATGCATGATCTAATTTCTAAAAATTCATAATAGCTTCCCCCCACTCACCTCATCCCATTGTGGTGTAGCACAGAAGGCTGAAAGGCAGGTTTGTTTTCGTCTGTCGTAAAACTCAAAGCCATCTACCTCCACACACACATATGCACCTGAAAGGTCAAATGAAATAGAGACAAGAAGCTTACTGGAAGTATTGTTCAATGCATACAAACTATAGTACATTATTTCAAATTATATGTATATTGATTGAAAAATGGATGGTATTTTTATGTTTATTAATTTCATTTAAAGCTTATTTGGGCACATTGTATTTTTGCGGTGTGTTACTTTGGCAACAGTGTTTGAAGAAAGCAATACATGCTCCATATTTAGTGCAGAATATATGTGATGTGTTTGTGGGTTTTATGTGTGGCTCGGAAACTTCCATTCTTGTAGAGACAACGTGTGTTTTGTCACTTACTGCTCAGGTTTTGCAGACCACACGCCGAATGAACCATCACATATAAGCTCCCACATATATGTGCACTTTCATCTGTGAAAGACACAATAAGAGAGAGAGTGTTCCTTGTGCACAAGTGTGAGTGAGAGGATTGTGAGAGCACTATTTACTGAAAGAAAGATACAGAGGGTGCTTTACTGGACTGAACGCAGTGAAGAGGAGGCTGTTGAGTCATTCTGAGTTTGATACAAGAACCGGTAACAGACAGCAGGTCTGGAGGAACCGTCTCTATACCTGTGAAACACACACACACACACACACAAATGCAAGGGGTTATAATCTTACAGTACAATCAATCATCAGAACAAAATACACAGTTGGATGAAGATGCACTCACAGTTTCCACTCTGTTTCTCAATGGCTTCTTTCCACTCATTCAGGTCATACAAAGAAAATAGTCGGATAGTGTGACTCTGTGGAAGGAAAAAGCATTATTGACCAATAAGGTAAATCTATCTATCTATCTATCTATATACACCTTTAAACGTCAACACATTTTTTTTTCAAAACATTCACACAATGCTTTGTCTATGTTTTAAATATTTTTCTAGTTAAAAATGACAGTTACATGATTTTATTTTATTTTAAATTAGTTAAAATAATGAATTAATATTAATTAATATTTCGTTGACTTCATTGTGTTTGCCACCTAATTTCAAATCAGAAATCGACCTGAATTAGAATTTAAAAGGAATTCTGAATAATAACATTTGATGTGAAAGGGCTTTTAATCTAGTCATACTTACTGTAGGTCTTTTTTTCACAAAATGCTGGTTCCTCTCAAGACTTCTTCCTCATCTAACTAAACAACCTACAGAGTTTTTTTTACTTGCCACTGTCATCTTTAAGTTAATTTGAATTAATTTTGGGTATTAACGTTTATTCTGTTAAACTCCATATGAACTGCTTTGGAAAAATATATCATGAAAAATGAAAATTAAGGGGTTTTTTTTATTAAACAAAATGAATAGAAAAAAATGAATGCTTGTTGGATAGATAGGATGTGCTCGCGTGTGTTCACGTGTGACAGTGTTGTGCTTTTACCTTTCCACTGGTGCTGTGTAGGTCTAAAGTAAAAGATGGCGTGTTTGTTAGGAGCCAGATCTCCCACTCTTCAAGTTTGCGCCTCAAGCGATCAACTGCACGAGAAACTGACACCTTGCCTCCTTTCTGCAAAAAAACATAAATATGCTGCTATCTGAAAGGGGACTTCCTACTGACTTTTTATGAAACATTTTTCCTCTTGAGAACTTTTTTGTTTTAGATTTAGCTAGCATCTAGGCTTCTGTTAGCAATACTGGCCAAAACAAGTAACACACTGACTGATTGTTTGTCTAGTTTAAGGACCGAAAATCTCACTTAGTCACATATGAATTGCCTTACCGTGTGTTGCTGGAGTGCTTGATTGAGTTGGTACATTTTGGCTCTTGTTTTACTGATTTTCACTTGGTATTCTGATGAGGGCAGATGTTCAGCTGCCCAGAGCAGCTTCAGGCCGACCAACGGCAAGTACCAGCAAAACCTGTACTGTGCCTGCCTCCTTTATATGAAAACACATTTAAGCCCATACACTACATTCACACCATATCATGCTAATATGTTAAAAAAATCAAATTATTATGTATGTACTCGGAAAAATTGGTACAAAACTGCGGCAGTACCCCATCAAAAGGTACTACTATGTACAATTTAGGAACTAATATTTACTTTTAAAGTACTAATACATACTTTTAAACTACTAATATGTACTTTTAAGGTATTATGTGTACAATTTAAGGGTAAAAAAAGATAAGTACTTCCGATGCCCAGATGAAAGTTTATAACTATTCCAAAAAACTATTGTCTGGACCTCCGTTGGGAAAGAAATATAGAGACCAGAATTTTCAGGAAATTTAATGGACTACTTGCACGTGACTACTTGTACTTGTACAGCTCAGTTATTTCCGGTTATGTATATTTTCAATGTGCCGTAATCATCTAGTTGACTTAAATGCCTATTAAAATGAGAGTCCGCGGGATGATTTCAAAATCCGGACATTTTCAGAGACAGGAGAAGAGATATTCTGATGATTACTGTGTGCAGAATTGTTCAAACTCAATGGAACGTGAAGTTTTAATCCAACATAAGCCAATATGAGAAAGCAGTAGCTGGTAAACATACGTGACTGTTTCACCATAGGGTGTCAGTGCTCTAAATTAGTAAACGCGACACTGCAGTGTACGTGAGATCTGATGAATAAGATCAGAATTAACCTTTATTTATATGTATTAAATGTTAAGTCACTATTCTGTGTCCTTTTTTCATTCACAATCACTTCACTGTATGCGATGCCAAAATATGAATATTCAAAGTAGTCGCACTGTCAACGAATTACTGTTAAAAATTAATTAAATGTTTAACATCGTTAAATTTCTTCAAGGCAGTTACCGCACATTCATTCAGCCATTTTAAACATTGGAATAAGAGCACCAACACACACAAGCAATACTGCTCTTACGAAAATTAGCCAAGGGTTTACTTTTTTTTTATTTTTATTTTTTTTAATTCGCTATTGTAGCTAAACCATAATAAACCACAAATAAACCCGGGTTTTGCTACACTAACCATAATTTAACCATGGAGTTTAAATTTGGTTATACAATTGGAAAAAAAAAACATGGTTACTACACTTTTACTATCATAAAACCATGGTTATTTTTCGTAAGGGTGTTTATCAGTCAAATTCATTTAAACCTGTAAATTCAACAGGTATGAAATATGATCACTAAGATAAAAATGTGAAGACAAATGCTGGACCTCGGCAATATATATATTTATTATTCAGAATGCATATTTGGAAGAGAAATATATTTATAGGAACATTTTAGCAGGTTGAAGATAATTCATGTTAATGCAGAGATTTTTTTTTTTTAAATCACCAGCCCTAAAACGTAGTAATAATCTGCTTTCTCATGAGAAATGGTCTGTATGTAGGTGCGCTAAACGCTGACCGGAAACTCCCGAGCTGTACTGAGCAGAACGCGGAAGTAGTTGTGCAAGTAGTCCATTGAATACCCCTGGTATATAAATTATGATGTCATATGTTGAGGTGGGCTGTGATTGGTGGAGACCCACCCAGCACTTGTCAGTCTGGCACATAGCAGCATGTCTGTGTACAGGAAGAGGTGTCTCAGGTTGTGCCCGTTCTCACACACATCTACCACAAACCCATCACGAATCAGCTGACGTCTCTGTGGACGTGCACACATGTATGTATGATTATGATGAACACTAAATATTAAAGTTTAATAAAGTTGAACAAAAATCTGCATATGAGGAAACGTGTCACGTGAGGTGTGGGAGTACCTCTCCTCTGCTAAGCTTGACAGAACGTTTGCACTGCGACCGTTCATTGACCCCAGACAGGAAGCTGCTGGAGAGACGAAGCGCTTCCTGCAGCGTGATGCTGTCGGGGTGATCAGGTGGCGTGTGCTTCCACAGATCCTGAGGAGGACAGAGAAGAATGTTAATAAATCCAAAGGCATGGATGAATATTTATAAATAAATGTAAGCTGTGATCTTAAGCAGCATCTCACGTGCAACACGAGCGTGGTTTTCATCACTCTGTCTAACGGCTTATACAGGAGAGCTGTGGAGTCAAATGTATGAATTATTGAATGTTCCCAGTGTTTAAATATTATTCAGAATCATACAGGGAAGCAAAAAAATGAACTGTTTACCTTCAAAGTTGTACTTAGTTTTGACATTGTCTGACCCTTTGGAGGACATCATACTCTAAAGATAACAAGAGACAAAGGTATCTGTGTGGTTTCCCCTAAAAGACAATAAAGATAACAAAAATGGAATAATATAAGACCTCTGCAAGCGTCCTGAAACGCTGATCTGACTGCATGCACTTCTGCACGATCTCCACTGCATTCTCATAGTTGTCAATGAAGCCCCGATAAACTCCTAACTGGTTGACCTGCAAAATGACATCAAGCTATTATACAATATACAAACAAATAAATATATCTGTGCTTTGTTGTATTTTTTCAAACTGCCTGTAGGAAAAACTGGGTTGCATAGAGTGTGAAAATGATAGCGAGTTCATTTGATTGAACTCAACATTGAATTGATGCAACAAATTGTGTCAATTGTTTCGTATTACACTAGGGATGTAACAATGCACCTCGAGCCGGTTTAAAATCGATACAAAAATGTGACGATTCAAGGTGGTTCAGTTGTTAAATGAATCGCGATACAGGTGGGGGTGGAAGTATGATGAATGTATCTGTCTGAACTGACTGTCTTCAGAAATGTTTAGATGTTGTTTTCTTTTAATCTTGTGTCTGTATAATGCATATTAGTGTAGTGTTTAAATATATTATATATATATATATCAAATTTTGAAATTATACAATCTAATTTAGATTAAAAACTGCTCATGCTCCATGTATGCAGCATTTTTGTTTGGATCGTGATTAAAATACAGGTGTTTCCTCTCATTTTAAATGGAAAGAGCACAGGCAAAGCCTTAGTTTGTTTATATGAAAAGATTTCTTTTAGTTGTATAATTTATTTGATTTGGGGTTTGTTTTAAAATTTCAGTTTAGTTTTGTTATTTGACATATTTCAATTTCACAATGAAATGTGCAGAATTTTGTCCAAGCAATATAAAAGGACACTTTTAATTTGTCTTAAATCTCGTTTTGTTAAAAAAAAAACTGTCTTGTCAAATCAGTATCATGAATTGTATTGCATTGTGAGTTGAGTGACCCATTACATCCCTATATTACACCAGATATTAGGTCAAGAAAAAATAAGCCATATTTAACTATCATCACCGCTGTCTGCTGTGTTCTGTTAATGATTGTATGATATGATAAGTTCCATAGCATTACCAGCCACAGGTTTGCATATAAAACAACTCACAAACTTAAGAAACAGGTCTCCCACAGATAAAAGTTGCATCACTGGGGCCTCCACCCTCTCCAGGCCTTGTTGTGACCCTGGATCCATCAATTCGTCAGGTTGCAGTCTGGCCCGAAGGCTTGTGAAAAAGTCCTTGTGTAGATCTCTGAGCTCAGGGATTTGATAAAACACAGTCTGAACCTGCTTAGTGGACAACACAGGTTGAGAGGTTCCCGCTGCTGCCTTCAAAGCTTTCATGGGCTGCAGAGAAAGAGAAATTATAGAGAGAAAATTAACAAATGTCAAAGAATGAAAGAAAGATTTGGAAATGAAATGTAACTGAAAAACACTTTATAAATACATCATAGAATGAACATAAAGCATCTTCACGGGTAAATGCCAGACACAATTCCTGTGAGGAAGTGGTTGAGAAACAACACTTTTCATGCATTCTGTACTTCAACATTATGTTGCATGTCATCCTGGACTTTTTGGAAACTCTCTAGTTTAATGATAACCACTAATGGTTTGACTAGAAAGGGAAGCAATACTTCACTAAGGGAAACAGAAGTTGACCTACAGGAAGTGGCAGATGCGAAGAAGGTTCTATTTAAATAATGCGTTTCAGAAACTGGTAGACAATCATAAAAAAGAAGTGCTAAAGGATGTTTTGAGCTTGAGAAGAAACCCTAACCAAGAATGCATGGAAAACTATAAATATTCCTGAGGTGTTTGCAAACAAAGCAAAAAATTGCAACCAATGCCACAAATGGTATCACAGTCAAGCTTTTTGTTGTTAATAAAGGAAGTAGTTTATATGTAGGCTTAGTAATATACACTAGAAATAACATTTATCTTTCTCTGATATCTGATGCCAGAGACACAGTGATACCTGATGTTTAACCACAGTGGTTTTTACTTCATAACTCGCTATTTAGAAAGTCTGTAAAGTAAGAGTCTTCTGATACCATGTTGAGGAAGTGCTTAGGTCAGGAAATAATATTTATAAATGTGCGCTGACTAACGAATGGCAAGAAAGTCCTGTTTGAGAGCCATATTACCGTAAGTAGCGTCTCAAGCTCTGTCAGGTAGATCTCCTCACTGATCAGAACCCCTTTCAGAACCACTATTCTCTTCTGAAGCAAGTCATCTGGATTCTCGGTTGTCTGGAAAAACATTACAACATTGTCCTCAAGCCTTATAACTGAATGGTGACCATGCTGGAGATTCCCATCACTCAAATAATCCAGCACTAAGAATAAAATCGGTCAACTAAGTAGGTGGTAACATGTAAATCATGTATTTGAATTGTTTAGTGAATTATCAGTTTTAGAATGCGACAGTAGCAATAACAGCATATAAGTAAGAACTCAGTGATAGATCATTCAAATCAGATTTGTATAAAATTTCTGTAAACATTCCGTGCACTGCAGTCTTACTGGAGTGGATGGCAAACATGGCTCAGTTGGCAAAGGGCTGTGAGAAACCCATTCTGTCTCCTCAGTAAACACATCCTGTAGTAATTCAGAATCCACAATCTCATCCTCAGTCACTGTCAGAAAAACATAACACAATATATAGCTACATAAGAGAGTACTAGATGACCAATGGCCGTTCAAAACTATTGATTGGTCATTATTTTTTAAAATAAATAACAAGGTTGAAGTAAACAAACAAGACACATATTTTAAGGAAGTGTGAATTTGGGTTGAGTGGTCTCACCAGGTGAGATGTCATAAGCCTTCAGATAGTCCACTGCCTCCATGTAGAGCTCCATCAGCAGCAGCTGAGAGATGTCCAGAGTCACAGCGTGCTGCTCTACAGTTGTGAGTGTGAAGTGAATCCTCTCGCTTTCACACAGACAGTTGTTTGTGGTTACTAAGCACGTGTTCTTCCTGCTTCTCAAACAGTGCAATAAGATATAGGCGGGGGAAGTACAATGTTCATTAAAACAGAAAATAAAGTAACATTTCCAATGACAGTTAAGACACGAAGAAGTAATGTCAGCTCACCTGCTTTGAAAAAAAAGGGGAACAAAGGTAATCTAATATCCAAGCACCCTGGGCAAATTATGAAACTGTTATATAATCATTTTACAACAATAAAAGATTAAATATATTATATACAAATATATTTGTAAAGAGGCAGTTTTATACTACTGTCCACTTGGGGTCAGATTTTTTTTTTAACGTTTTTAAAAGAAGTCTCTTAGGCTGCATTTATTTGAACACAAATACAGTAAAAAGAGTAATATTGTCAAATAATATTTAAAAAAAATCAATTTTGATATGTAAAAAATGTAGTTCATTCCTATGATGACAAAGCTAATTTCTCAGCAACCATCACTCCAGTCTTCAGTGTCACATGATCCTTCAGAAATGATTTTAATATGCTGATTTGTTGCTCAAGAAACATTTCTTATTATTATTAATGTTGATAACAGTTCTGCTGCTTAATATTTGTGTAAAAAAAAAAATCAGGATTCTTTGATGAATAGGAAGAAAATAACAGAACAGCATTTTTCTAAATAAAAGTACTAATTTCTTTCAAAATCAATCTTACTGAGCCCAAACTTTTGAAAATGTAGTATGTCCGTTTACAACAAAAGCAACAACAACTACTATTTAAATCAAATGTATTATATTAATTATTATAAAAAGGCAAAGAGAGGAAGATTTATATTTCAATCTCACTAGACACGTCCATAACTCATTTTGCCAAAACATTTGTGTAATGTAGAGGTCACTCACTGTTCAACAATGCCACCTACTGAAATACTACAAGAAATACTGAAAGGACCACCCTACATATATCTTCCCACATGTAAAATGCCAGTTTGAACCCACTTTAAGAAATCAGTAAATCAGAAAACTGATTTATATATTAAAATGTTCACGTGTGTCATCTCGGAAACACTGTTCGCTGATCCTAAATTGGGAGATTTTGTAAACAATGTTTACTAAAAGCTGACCGTTTACTCTTACACCGGGCCTTCAACTCATCTACCAACATTCCGCAGAATCTGCACACCACAAACCTTCTGTGCCCAGCTGTAACAAGAGAATCCTTGGTTGAAAATTGTAGCATTGTTAGGGTTTGTTGCAATGGCTGGCTCCCCTCAGTCAGCACACAGCCACACACAGCCACACACAGCTGCGTCTCTCTGTAAAATCCTGGAGGGGGCGCTGAGGAAACAACTCGGGTCTGAAACTCCCATCAGTCCTCCAAATGGAAAAAAATGATCGTCAGTACTTCTGATATAAAAGTAAAAAAAACTAAAAAACTGCTTGGCTCGTCACACATGCACATTAAAATAGTAACTAATAAATAAATATAGCAACATTTTTACGATGTTTTAAAACAATAAGTCATTATTCATATCAAACATTTTAAACAATAGTTTTTGCTGGGGAAAAAACAGCTAAAACCAGCCTAAGCTGGTTGGCTGGTCTTAAAAGCTGGAAGTAGCTGGTTTTAGCTAGTTGGCCAGCTGGTCTCCTAGCATAACCAGCTAAAAAAGTGGCCAAAACCCCTCTAAAACCAGCCTGCTGACCAGCTATGACCAGGCTGGACGACCTGCTATTTTTTCAGCAGTAACTATGTTTGTCAAATGATCTCGTCATGCTTCATGTTTAGTTTGAAAGTCTAGTACACAGAGATATTCTATGAATATTCAATGAATAGAGAAAGCTCTAATACTTTGCACATCTATACAAGGCCTGCTGCAATAGTAAGATTATTATGGTAGTATGATATTCTGCACATATTGCAGAGAACATGAGCATACAGTGATAATACAGAATACAACAAATCATAATAAAAAAAATTGTGACTTGTGACATATCGAATACTGTTTCTGGGTCCAAGCCTCAACTCCATTTCAGTTGAGAATACTATCTCAACAGCTGTTTTTAGCACCATTTTCTCACAGTGGCTCACAGTGTCCTGTATGGCCAACTGAGATTTCAGTATAGGCTACAGAGAGGAAGGTTAGAACCAGGATTTTTTCAGCAGTACTACAGCATACAGTGAGTACATATTAGCACCATTTGTTGATTGCTTTTGGGATCAGATAGCACTTTTTGACTAAGTAACGGTGATGCTTAAAGTCAGACCTAACTATTATGCAAGACTGAAACGACAAGGCCAACGATTGAGGAAGTCCAATATCTTAAGGACTTGTTTTAATTAAAGTGTTTAAGTTATAAGTCACCCAAAAATGAAAATTATTTTATAGTTTACTTTCTCATGTCATTCCAAGCCTGTGCCACTTTTTTTTCTACAGAAGAAGAAGATATTTTGAAGAGTTACCAGCCACTTTTGGTTTCCATTGCCTTCAGTTGTATTGACTAACAACATTTAAAACATTTTTCAAAATGACAGCATTTTTATTTTTGGGCGAACTATTAACAAAACAAGTAGCCAACATATACAAAAGAAAAAAGAAAAAAAAAACAGAACCATGTGAACAGGAAATTAATAATTTAAAGAAAATACAAAATTATATTAAAAAAAATTCATTTTCATTTATTCCATTCAGCAAAATTTGGCCTTTCAATGACGGATCCAATAGGTCTCTCTTTGCACAACTCTTATGCCTTTGCCAAGTGCTTGAACTGTCATATATCTTAAATGGTTGATTATGTTATTGTTATGTCACACAGAAAAGATGTGCTATGAAAACTATGATGCAGTGTTTCCTCTAAATTGATCTACAATTCAAAATTACTGAGGATGCACCAAATGATGCTTCATATTCACCTGATTCTGGTTTGTATTTTGAATCAAAAGTAATTGAATGCCTTTGAATATGCAACATTAATTTGATTTTCATACTCTTCTGCATGATGTCGGATAGGATCAAATTCAAGACAATCATTTAACCGCAGGGACTGGCTGGATTTCTTGCTTCCTTTTCAAATGGAGGATACCCATTTCCTTTTCTAATGGTGGAGCAGCTTCCTAAGTACTTTTAAAACCACCAAATTCAATGATATTCTAATGAATCTGTAAGTCACATCAAATCTAGGGATAAGAGTACAATGGAAAATGCATGGAGAATGGAGAGAAGCAGAATGATGAGGACAAATCAAAAAGGATTGTTGAGTATGTTTAGGTTTTGCAGGAATGGAGAGGGAGAGGAATACTGTACAATTAAAAATGAAGCTGGGGAAGAATAGGACTTGACAAGAGATTTGAATGATGGCATACTGATGAGAATGATGATGGAGAAATCAATAATGAGAGCTGATGAGGAAGTGTAACATTAACTGTCTTTTTCAGTTCATTTTTGAGTAAGATATTTTAAGTCTCTCAAGTCATTTTTATTATTTCCTTCTCATTTTGCCTTTTACAATTTCACTTTTATTAGAATTTTCTTGTTTATTACTAATATTTTTCAATGTAATACTCTGATGTATGGAGCACTTCAAATTCTATTTATTTATTTACTTACTTAAAAGCCAGTCGATTTGGTAAGTTAAACTTTTAAACAAATTTTAGCATTTTGTTTCAAACTTGCATTGAGCAGCAGCAAGCGCCTGAGGTACGCTACACGCAAATGACCTGTAAAGGCTGCGCTAGCAATAAACGCGCTGAAAATAATGCACTATAAACATGTTTGTCAACAGATCAAGTAGTGAATTACCCACTGCTTTAAAATTGATGTCTGTTCTACATGATTCAAGTTAAACGCACAAAAGCAGGTCCGCAAGCACTTAATATTTAAATCTTACTTAAAATGGCAGATTAAGCAGTTTATATTCTGAAATCGATTTCTGTTTTGTTCTGTTGTAAATGAAACAATATTTGCATGTAAATGGTCCTCTAATTGACATAAACGTATCGCCTTTGTGAGATTGCCCAGGTCTGGAGTCATCAAGCATCGGCATCTTCATCATCTGACTTTATTTTAGGGTCCAGATTCCTCTGCAGTTGTCGTATGTTGTAAAAAACGCTAAATATCCATTCACGCCATGCAACAGGCCAACGCGATCTCATGATAATACGTATATTTTACGTAACATGTGGTTCTATAAAACGTACATTTACTTACGTTGTTTTATTTATTTTTTGTTAAACTTCAATAAACACAGTCAAAGTACAGTTAGGACTACAATAATACACATAAAAACATAAAACGCAAACAAAAATATGCATACAAAATACACATACAGCCGGAGGGGTGGCCTAAACATTATGTAAATATATTAAAGGACTTACATATGGAGACAGTCTTAATTGCTTTCTTATTATGTAAATACAAAATCGTCTTAACATAAATTTGAATTTCTTTCTCAAGAACCAAAAATAAAGGATTGGTTTTACTGTACTTACACTTATGGATATGAAATTTAGCAAAAATTTAAATTAAATTTATAATGTAATATTCTTTGGTTTTATTTGAAGGGATATTAGTAAAACCAAATAAAACGTGTTCTAAGCACAAAGAAAAAGTGGGGTCAATGTTATCAATTATAAATCTATTTACTTACGTTTTTACAGAGGCACTAAAACGTACAATACTGACGTATTTTCAAAATGTAAACGTACATAACTGACGTATTGACGACACCTAAAAATGAAGCCTTGTGAATATTGAAATCGCGGTATTCATTTTATTAGTTTTTAGTTGTCATATGAATGAGCTTGTTTTCAATTGCATTATTAAATTGTTTACTTATGAAATGATAACATTTCGTTTTGTTGTGTGATTTCTGCTGCCAGCTCGTTTCCAAGAATAGGCCTACATAATGTTAAACAGCACTTTAAACCTTAAAATAAATGACATTTCTGCAATCGTTTAACCTTTACTTGTCATGTAATGTTTACTTTGATTGGCATGGGCCACAAAAGGCGTTTTTTCCCAACACGCTGTGACTAACAATATAACTATAAAATACACCAAAAACGCAACATAATTACGAAATGAAACCATTTTATTCGTGCGGTGTAACCTTCCGAATCCATACGACTGCGAGGAACAGACCCTAATCCAATGTTCATGAGGATTAGGCTAATTAATCATGCTTATAAAGATAAACATGGGTTTATTATAGCCCACTTACAATTTACATTTCAGAGATCATTACAAATAAATTATTAAATGCTAAAACTGAATAAATTTAAATGAACAAACTTGGCGTTGCATTTGCAACCATGTGAAAACAGGGGGTTCTGCAGCCCCCTCAGCACCCCTACTTCCCGCGTCCCTGAGACAGAACCAATCGATCACAGAGACCGTTCACTCACTTAGCTGTTTAGGTATGGAGGACGAAACCTGCAGAAATTAAAAACAAATAAATACACAAATAAATAAGTAAATGTGTGTATAAATAAACAAATGTGTGTATAAATCGTGTGATGAAAGTAGTCAAATAAATCAAATAAATTGGTGGGCAAATGGAAAATGTTTAAGGAAATGCTAAACTCATCCGAACTGTTTTCTTTTAATCACTCATTTATTTCTGAATGTAGTTCCACATTTATTTTTCCTCTGCACAACATGCTAATGAGAGGGTGTCAACCATGGACTTGGTGGGGTCTTGTGACAGCTGGGGGCGCGGCTTTCCCGCTGACAGGAGATGCATGGTGTAAATCCAGTATAGCCTAGTAAAGTCACTTTTGCCGTTCAACAGAGCAA
>NW_015505379.1:924230-925650 GCF_001515645.1 Sinocyclocheilus grahami
TCCGAACTCTGAATTAAAAAAACGTATGGACCTTTCCTCACAGGCTATTTATCCCACATAAAATTAAAGAACTCCATTTCAAAATTGCTCATAGATACTACCCTTGTAATTTCTTTTTGAGCAGATTGTCTGGGAATATATCCTCAATGTGTTCATTTTGTAATACTGATGAAGAATCTATTCTACATATGTTTTATCATTGCCCATTCACCAAGTCTTTTTGGTCAGAAGTTACCATGTTAATTTTTTCCTGCTGTAACAAAATGATAGCAATAACAGAATCTATCATTTCTTTGTCAGATTTTCATTCCAAGGACATTAATCTGGAACATACTGTTTTATTGCTTTGTCTTCTGGGTAAATTTCACCTTCATAGAGCCAGAACCATTCATTGCAAACCTAACTTTAGAATGTTTTCATCTGATATAAAGTCCCTTTTTACTTCTAAGAATATGTCAAATCCTTTGAACTCAAAGGCTTCTAAAACCTTTAACGTTATTTCAGTCTATTGTAAGCTATCTTTAAAAGACATTCCTTTCTTTCTTTTTTTTCTTCTTTATCATTGGTATATTTTGTTAATTTGTGTAGCTTGTCTAACTTCATGTAGGAAAATTACTTACAGTAACACAACCAACTGTGAAGTGTTCATGTAGGTCTCGGTTATAATGCGCACCTTTTAGATTTTTGATATTTATTCCTTTTATTAGGTCCTCCATACCTAAACAGCTGCATTCTAATTCTTTAAACACCTAAATGTACACTAAGAGCTAATCTTACCTACTGTAGTTAAACTATCTCTGTAATACTACTCCTCTCTGTCATTAGTGATAACTAACCCTTAAACATATGGCTGAATTTGAAAAAGAAAAAAAAATCACTTACCTGAGATGATGAGTGAGCGCTTGGAAGGAGGGTGGTCTTAATGCTTTAGATTTTAATATCATTAACCAGACTTTCAAAATTAACTGGATCAAGAATTGTTGATCTAATAATGAGTTACCCTGGTTTTGGATCCCTAACCTATTCTTCAAACGTTGTGGTGGCCTTACAAAATGATAGAAATAACAGAATCTATAATTTTTGTCAGATTTTCATTCCAAGGACATTAATCTGGAACATATTGTTTTATTGCCTTGTCTTCTGGGTAAATCTCACCTTCATAAAGCCAGAACCATTCATTGCAAACCTAACTTTAGAATGTTTTCATCTGATATAAAGTCCCTTTTTACTTCTAAGAATATGTCAAATCCTTTGAACTCAAAGGCTTCTAAAACCTTTAACATTATTTCAGTCTATTGTAAGCTATCTTTAAAAGACATTCCTTTCTTTCTTTTTTTTCTTCTTTATCATTGGTATATTTTGTTAATTTGTGTAGCTTGTCTAACTTCATGTGATGTTCGTTAGCACCACGTTACTTCAT
>NW_015505379.1:926146-934311 GCF_001515645.1 Sinocyclocheilus grahami
AGTCTATTGTAAGCTATCTTTAAAAGACTTTCCTTTCTTTTTTTTCTTCTTTATCATTGGTATATTTTGTTAATTTGTGTGGCTTGTCTAACTTCATGTGATGTTCGTTAGCACCATGTTACTTCATAACTGTTGTTATTCTTTCAATTGCAATAAAAAATAATAATAATAATAATAAAAAAAGAGTGAGCGCTTGGCTGCTGATCCGCCATTTTGGCGCAAGTGGTTTAAAACGGTGGCGGGGCGCATGCGCATTTCGTGGAATCGATTCATCTTCCCTCGGATAGTAATGCTTGTGACAATGATGGCATATTTTTGACAGTCCTTTCGCACGCCGCACTTCGTGTCGCAATTCGCATGTCGTGCGTGTAACAGAGCTGTTGTGAAAACAAGCGTTGTGTCTGTAAACTGTCATAGTCGTGCATTTTGGAGTTGTACTCTAACAAACACACACAATCTCGTATCTGTAAACTGTCGTGGGCGTATATCTTGGAATCTAACTCTGACAAAAAACATAAATTACGCAGGAGTAAATTAAAATGACACACAAATGCTTTGAATTACGTACGATTATTTTTGACAGTGATTTTATTCCATAGGTGGGGACTTAAACCTGACTACACACAGACTCATGGGGACTCGTGTCACGGTGGGGACCTAAATTGAGGTCCCCACGGGTACAAAAGCTTATAAATCATACAAAATTAAGTTTTTTGAAAATCTAAAAATGCAGAAAGTTTTCCTGTGAGGGGTAGGTTTAGGGGTAGGGTTGGTGTAGGGCAATAGAATACACGGTCTGTACAGTATAAAAACCATTACGCCTATGGAGAGTCCCCACAAGGATAGTAAACCAGACATGTGTGTGTGTGTGTGTTTTGAGGTTAAAGTGATGCACAGTGATGGTGCTGTGCCAGTGCTAATTTCGTTTGTAGTCTGAAAAGTAGTCAGGCATAAATATAAATTCTGGGTCAAACAGAGGTAAGATATAAGGCTACAGTGTTTTGGGTTACAGGAACTTCTCCCACTTCCTCAAGGTCAGTAGACTGATAGGAATCTGTCCAACAATTTAAAGCAGCACTATGTAACTTTGGGCGCTCTAGCGGTTAATAAACAGAACTGCACACATCCCGCGGAAGAACATTCCAACCGGAGCTACTTCTCTAAGTTTCTGTTTAAGGCGATTCACGCAGGTATGTGTTACTCCGCAGCGGCGACGACCCGACCAGGCTACAATAGTCCAAATATAAGTACTTATTATAAGTGTACCGTAGTGATTCGGAATAAGACAAAAACAGGGTTTGGAAGATGAATTCATGATGTACTCTCTCATTACATTTAGCAAATTTTGAACACATAGTGAAAAAGTTACATAGTGCTGCTTTAAAGTGTAGAAGAATAACTTCTGTTTCACATGAAACGTAACTATTTCCTGTATAAGTGGCTGAACTGTTCAAACTGCGCAAAGGATTGAGATGTAGGACAGTGATTGTTTTTAGTTTGCCTCTGTCAGTTTGTAAAAGCCATTTTAGTAATTGCTGATGAATGTAGCATACTGAGCCATTTTCATTTTAGATTTCCATGTTTTGTTCAGGGCGCAGAATGCAATCTCAGTGTTGTAGTGTTTAATCTTTTGCATGTAACTTACACGGCCAAACCTCTCAACCATAAAGTGTGTTAGTGTTTGTGTTTGTGTGTGTGTGTGTGTGTGTGTAGGCTACTTACCTCGACACTACTATCAATGTACGTTCCTCTATTTCATGCTTGAGATGTTTTGATGTCCCATGTGGGCAATTTTTTTGGTAAAAGATGCATTCCAAAAACAATAACTTTATTTGAATAGTTTTGTTTCTTCGTATTTTTGTTATTATCAATAATGTACATTGGGATGTTTTGTCTTCATTATATGCTATTTCGTTTTTTTATTGATCATTTTAGTGTTGTGTGTTATAATGGTGTTTTGTCTTTGTGTGTATGACCATGTGCACCATCTACAGTGGGTACGGAAAGTATTCAGACCCCCTTAAATTTTTCACTCTTTGTTATATTGCAGCCTCTGGTCATGTTTTATTGACAGGTTATCAGTACATTTAAGGTAAAACCAGATTTTGATTGTTTAAGAAGATTGGTATCTTTAGATTATATCACTTAAAACATATGGCTATAAGTTATACATATATAAACATCGATTATATGAAATATCTTATTCAGGGCAGTACTAAATAAAAAACAAACTGCTATTATTTTTTTTTATCATTATCATCTTGCAGATCATGCTACCCCCAAGCTCCACCTGTGCTCATGTTCACAGAGCATATTTAAATGTATTTGTATGTGTATGTTTAAAGTCCTTTTCCGTCAAAACAATGTCCTGCAAAGGTCAGAAAAAGAGAAACTTTAGAGCAAAGGTTTGCCTTTAGCCAGAATCAACTGTGGCTTGACAATAGACCTAGCTAAACCCACTGTGAGTCAAAAGCATCAGAAAACAGAGCTTGAAACCTGAGATTAATCCAAAATCAAACATCACCAAGAGAAATTAACATTTTCACAACACTAGTATAAGTATAGTAGGCCTCTGAGGCAAAACCTCACTACTTTGAACTCACTACATCTTTATGAACGTGCAGTTATGGAATAGCATTTCCATTAGCGTTAATAGAGTCAAACATGATGTGTACAATCAGTGAACTGTTTCCAGGGCAACATAACACATATAATCCTCAGCACATGCAAAGATTAATGTTTGTAACTATTTACTACAAGTTTTGCAAATATGCAAAGTATTTTGCAACCGTGAAATACCATATTCAAAATTCTGAGTCTTTTATTTGCATTTTGTGAACATCACTTTTAACACTTAATCACAAAGGAATATGACGACATTTTTATTTAAAGATGTGTCACAAACCATCTATACAAAGCAAAAAATTTTGTAATCTTGTTTTCACACCTAAGATAAAGCACAGCAAGTAAGCACATGCAAAAATATAATCAAACATAAACATGGCAGAACAGGTTTTCTAATTACCTTATTTTTATGAAAAAAGTGAGTTACAAACATGAAAAAAATATTGTTGCAGAACATAAGATATGTGCAACATGAGAATAACAGGTAAAGTGAACTTATAAAAAACATTGTGAAAAAAAACCTTCCAGTGAAGCATACAATATAAGAGACTTTGCTGTTTACATATCACCACTAGGTAGAGGGCATCAATTTTCACCACCTGCATGAATTTTTGCCCATACTACCAAGACTCAGATCTCTAACTGTGTGTAATTTGTTGGGTGACTACAGTGCCAGAATGAGCACGAATCTTGATTTCTCGAGACATCTGACACCAGGCACAAGGATAACAGAAGCAGAGAGTGCAAAAATCATCGCAGCAGGAACCCTGAGAAAGAAAGCATTTCAATAATACCACTGAATTCATATTTGTAAAATATATTAGTATTAGTTATTAGTTTATTAGTATTAGTTATAGTTTAAAATGGCTTGACCAACACAGGTTCTTGTCCCAATACCCACACTTGCAGTTTTGAACACTTTTCTAACTGCATGACATATTTCCTGTATTTGTCCCAAGTGTTCAAGAGGGCGTGAAGACCGCAATACTTCACACTTTAAAATAATCTTCAAAATGTCTGTTAAGTAGTCTCTTTGCAACCGACGACACAATTTAATTGTGGTGCTTCTAATTAAGTGATAAAAATCAGTAGAAAATATACATACTTACCCAGGGCTGGACTGGGACAAAAAATTGGCCCTGCATTTTTTGGTCCAGGCGGCCCGCCACCACTTCGATATATATAGGCCTATATATATATATATATATATATATATATATATATATATATATATACACACACACACTATGCCAGTCAAAAGTTTTTGAACAGTAAGATTTGTAATGTTTTTTTTTAAGAATTCTCTTCTGCTCACCAAGCCTGCATTTATTTGATCCAAAATACAGCAAAAGCAGTAATATTGTGAAATATTTTTAATATTTAAAATGGCTGTTTGAATATATTTTAAAATGTAATTTATTCCTGCAATTTCAAAGCTGAATTTTTAGCATCATTACTCCAGTTACATGATCCTTCAGAAATCATTCAAATATTCTGATTTGCTGCTCAAAAAACATTTATTATTATTATTATGTTGAAAACAGCTGAGTATAATTTTTTTCAGGTTTCTTTGATGAATAGAAAGTTCAGAAGAACAGCATTTATCTGAAATAGAATGTTTTTGTAACATTAGAAATGTCTTTATCATCAATTTTTGATCAATTTAAAGCATCCTTGCTAAATAAAAGTATTAATTTCTATCATTTCCCAAAAAAAAAAAAATTATACTGACTCCAAGCTTTTGAATGGTATATGTATAATGTTACAAAAGCTTTTTTCAAAAGCTATTTTCAGATAAATGCTGATCTTTGGATCTTTCTATTGGATCTTTCTTACTGTTCAAAACATTTTGACTGGTAGTGTATGTATGTAGCCTATGTATCACACTCATATCACATCTTGTTTTGGATAAGAATAAAACGTCAGGTCCGACGTCAATATCGTGTCTTTTTTTATTTAAATCTAGCTTTATTCGCAGTGGCCCATGGAAATCTCTATGAACACACTTGACTTGGCCAAAAAATCGCGGGGGACAAATTTACATTTTATTAAAAAGTGTTTATGTATTCTACACTCATGGCAACCGCACACATTAGTATAGGTTAGATGCCTGCTTCCGTTGCGAGTCCCTATCAAGCACTTTACCGATTCAACTACTCTCTTCTTCTCCTCCTGCCTGGCTCTTTGGCCCCCATCACTCACCGCAGAGCAAGCATGTTCTTGATAAAGCTGCTGTGAAAACGTGGGAAAAGCCGACGAGGAAGAAGTTGGGGTGAAGCGATCTTTATATAGGCGGAGCAAAATAATTAATCGCTCTGTCTATAGCGCATTGTGATTGGATGTTTACACTGTCAATACAGGAGACAAACCAATGGGCCACTGGCTGCTCGCTGTCCTGTGTGATGGTCTTCGGCAAAAAAAAAAAAAAACTTCTGTCGGCCCCTTAAGTGCGTCGGCCCACCGGGAAAATGCCCAGTATGCCCCGTTACCAATCCAGCCCTGTACTCACCTCTACACCATTAAAATACGCAACACTATGTTTTACTTTTACATTTTTTGTAATATCTAATAATTTAACTTACACTGTAAGTTCTCCTTGATATTGCATAATTTCGAGGTATGCGAGTTAAAGATAGAGTTGATTAAAGGTCCATTCACACCAAGAACAATTACTTTAAAGATAACTAGAGGAATAAAGCTTGTTAACAAACTTTGAGGTTGGCTTGATAAAGCCTAGCTTTTCAAGTTTGAAAGTTTAGGTTTAGAAGACCTGGAGAGACTGCAGTATTTTTATGTTATAAAGAATCGTAACATTGACAAAGCATAATATGGAAATAATGTCTGTCCACAATATTATGAAATAAATGTTTTAATAGATTTTAACATTTGTGATGTTATGTTGTATTTATTGTCTACTGGCCGCTACTGTATTCACAGCGCATCTCAATTCTCACAAAGATGCGTCCTGTGTTCTCGGGTCCTTCTGGGTTCATTCTTTCAAAGTAGCCTGTCAAGACGGGTCTCCATGAGCACACAAATCTGTTCTTTGCGTTCTTCGATCATGTCGCTCGCACCAGTGGCTCAAATATTTTTTTCACAGTCGCAAGCAGTTTTTAAACCTTTAAATTGTAAGCTTTTACAGGTTTTGAAACAACTGCCACGTCTCTTTGTCTTTCACTGGGAAGCAAATTCATGAACATCTGTTCTTCAGTTCTTCAAAAAAATTGTAAGTATCATGTGGAAATGGGGAAATGAAATCTTGCCTGTGGTTATCATAGTGAAGTTATAATTGTAGCAGTTAATGTACTTATTAAAGAAACAGATATAAATAAGTAATTGTTTGTTCTTTGTATACATGTTCATTTTAGTTAGCAGAACTATTCAAGGACACTTTAGAGATTGGCATAACATTGGTCTCAATGGGACAGTTCACCAAAATCCCCATTTACTCACCCTCATGTTATTCCAAACCTGTATGACATTTTTCTTATGCATAACACAAAAAAAACATATTTAAAAAAATTGTGTCCTTTTGGCAATTTACAGTGAACGTTTTGAACCAATTATGCTCTGGACCCACATTAAATGGACATAAACAGTCGAATTATTTTTCCATTTCTGTTTCAGGAACCAGACCACAGGACCCAGTTGAGTCCTCTGCACAATGTGACATTGCTGCAGTCTGGAATTGAACTGCTGGTTTCGTCTGGTCAGAGGAGAACTGGCCCCCCGAGGTTTTTTTCCCAAGGTTTTTTTCCATTCTGTCACCGATGGAGTTTCGGTTCCTTGCCATTGTCGCCTCTGGCTTGCTTAGTTAGGGACACTTAATTTCCAGCGATACAGTCGACTTGATTGCATAGACACTATTTA
The DNA here is from genome assembly GCF_001515645.1 of Sinocyclocheilus grahami. NCBI lineage: Eukaryota > Metazoa > Chordata > Actinopteri > Cypriniformes > Cyprinidae > Sinocyclocheilus > Sinocyclocheilus grahami. The sequence goes on from NW_015505379.1 coordinate 932,642, forward strand.
AACTGAACTGAGCTGGATGATGACATCACCGAATTAAATGATGAACTGCCTTTAACTGAAAATTTAGTGTTTACTATTATAATTTTGCATTATTGACACAATATTTTTGTAATTAATGCTGTACAGTTGCTTTGACACAATCTGTATTGTTAAAAGCGCTATATAAATAAAGGTGACTTTCACAGATGACAAATCATCATTTGGAACAACATGAGGGTGAGTAAATGATGACAAGATTTTAATTTACTGCTGAACTATCCCTTTAAGTTTGTACACATGCAGCCAAACACCTGAGCCATAAATCCAAAATTATAATGACAATGCTGTTTGGAGAACAAACACAGTCCTTTACTAAAGTCATGCTTTTAAGAACCCTCCCAAAAAATCATTGTAATATAATGAAATATGTGTGGTTTCTATGGTGATTGCAGAAACATTTACTTTCAGAATACATGGCTACTTTGTGTGTGTCAGGAACATGTGAATACAGTGCATCAGAAACACCCAAAATTAATCAGAAATGGCAAATAAACAGGAAGCTACAAGCGGTATATATACAGTATATCGTTTTACCTCCTCTGTGTGCACACTAGCACCAGTCTATTAGTCTTTCTTCTATAAATCACCCTTCTCTCAACTGCGTGTGTGTGTGTGTGTGTGTGCGTGAGTGTATGAACTCACATGAATGTTATATTGCTCTCTCATCTTCTGACGCAGACAGCAAGATACCACCATGCAGCAGTCCAACAATGGCATGCAGAAACACCAGCCAAACTGAGATACAGTCTGACACTGCATACAGGGGAAACAACAAAGGGCACAACAACCTGAAACACACATGAGGGCTGTTTTAGTTCTGGGCCTGCAGTAAATGTAAAGAGGATTTCTTCTACACCTTCATCCAAAGTTGAGGTTGAACAGATCTTGCTGGTGCTGCATTTTAGCACTTTCTAAAATGTGTGTGTGTGCAGGGCCGTTTCTAGGCATAGGCGAGCTAGGTTGTCGCCTAGGGCACCACCAGCTGAAGGGGCGCCAATGAGCGCACGTACTGGCACTTTTAGCAGGGTTGTTATAAAGAGTGGCACGGTCACCCTGAAATATGACTGCCGCCCCCACTGGATCCCCCAACATTATTGGGCTAGAGTACTGTCAATCTGACGATGCCTGTATGCCACTAGATCAGAGTGCTGTCAATTGCTGCCTGATTGTTGCATGCAAAGTTTGCATTTGGAGCGCTCAACAACGCCGTCATATCAGTGGGCTCTGTCAGTGCTTTGGCAAGGTAACACTTTTTTGCCATGCAATAAAGCTAAGTTCAAAGGCCAATTTAAAATATTGGTACAGTAAATAAAGTGCACAAAATCAGTATTTTGTTTAGGCAGTATTTGTGGCACTTTTGTGGCACGTTTGTACAAATATTTGTGGCAGATTTGTTTCAATTCATTCACTTCCAACAGCGCTTAATGGGAGCAGCATCAAATAGGGCTTAGCGTCACGTTATTTAAAGGGGAGTAGCAAATGATTAAGTAGTTGCATTGGTTACTTTTATGCCACTGATAAAGCTTTTATATGTAGTTTGGGGTAACAAAGGGGTTTTATAGGTTTGACTGAAATAATATCGCAATAACTGACACTTTAAATCAATGTTTCAAGAAACAACAACAAAAAAA
>NW_015505379.1:937868-940588 GCF_001515645.1 Sinocyclocheilus grahami
CAATGATATTACAGATACTAAATTGTGCAAAATGTTTATCTTAACAGTCAATTTACAAATAATGCATTCAGATTTGTCTGAATCTCCACAAATTAGTTTCGTTACTATGACAACCAATTTGAATGTGACAAGCAACTGGTGTCTGAAAATAATTATATATATAGGGATTTCGCCTAGGGCGTCAAATTGGCTAGAAACGGCCCTGTGTGTGTGTGTGTGTCATTGTTCTACATTTGCCTGCATCTTATCATTGAAAAGCCATAAAAACTGTGGTTAAGAAATAAAAGCTGCACTAAAGTCAACTAGATGATCTCATAAATTCGGCCTACATCAATAGTTTTTTTATTATTATTTTTTTTTTTCATTTTCTGATTTCATAACATCAAAACAGGTTTGGGATCAGGTAGGATTTCACATTCAAACAAGGTGGAACAAAGAAAAGGGAACCGAGAGTTCATGGGTCAGTAGGTGACTTACAAGTGCTCATATCAGAACAGCAGTCACAGATGCCTGTAGTCCAGGTACCAGAGGAGACATGCTGGGTTGTCACAATAGTAGTAGTAGTTTGTCCTGCCATGACTGCGAGGGAGGAAGCAAGAAGAAGCAAAGGTGTGGGATGTGGGGTGCGGGGTGAAGGGAGAGTGAGAAAGAAAAAGAGATGAATGACTGTGAACTTTAAAGTCACGCTTTATTCGTTATAGAACCTCAGGTTTAGAGTTGCCAACTTAGTTATAGACGTCTCTTTTTTTACTCATTTCTTCCACACATTCTAAATCCTGTTGAAATGAAAACTGAATTCCGAGCTTGTTATAAACTCCCTTAAAAGTTACACAGTTTTGAACGTGAAGGTTAACTTTACAGTTCATTTTTTTCCATGATGAGATTAATGAAGTGGAAACTAACAGTTAGGACAATTTAAGAGATAAAACACAAAACTTTATGAAAATGTATGCTACTCTCATATTAGCTACAAGAAGCCTATAATGCGATCACATTTCAGATTGTGTGGTTATTGTGAAAGTAAATATTTCGATAATTAAACAACCGAGCGTGACAAGGTCTCATAAAAATAATTTCGCATTTAGCACTCTATCATTTAAAGGGGAAAAAAACCTTATTATATAATCATTTAGTTAACTTTTGCAGGGTTTTTGGTAAGATTTCTTAAGACAAATATAGAATGAAACATTTCGACATCTTAGTAAATAAACGAATGATCTACCTCGCTTTCAGTCTGGAGAAGTGTTGCAGTGGTGGTCTGCAGTGAAATGAAACCAAACTCTGAGGGAAGGTGATTTGCCGCTAAAAGAGCGCTATGCTTCAGCGGAATTTTTTTTCCTCTTTGTTTTTCTGGTTAACACAAAAAGGGAAGGCGTGTAAACCAGAGGTGGACAGTAACGAAGTACATTTTCGAAGTATTGTACATAGGCTACACTTTTTGAGTATCTGTACTTAACTTGAGTATTCTTTTTTTCTGGAAACTTGTTACTTTAACTTCACTACATTTGAAAGACCAATATTGTACTTTTCACTCCACTACAATTCTGTCAAGGTCCTCGAAGTAGAAAGTAGTTACTATGTAGCAGCTTTGAAAGTCAGTGGGTGAGTTTTTTCTTCTCTTAAAAAGGGGTCATATGATGCTGCTAAAAAGAACATTATTTTGTGTGTTTGGTGTAATGAAATGTGACCTTATTATATAATCATTTAGTTAACTTTTGCAGGGTTTTTGGTAAGATTTCTTACGATAAATATAGAATGAAACATTTCGACATCTTAGTAAATAAACGAATGATCTACCTCGCTTTCAGTCTGGAGAAGTGTTGCAGTGGTGGTCTGCAGTGAAATGAAACCAAACTCTGAGGGAAGGTGATTTGCCGCTAAAAGAGCGCTATGCTTCAGCGGAATTTTTTTTCCTCTTTGTTTTTCTGGTTAACACAAAAAGGGAAGGCGTGTAAACCAGAGGTGGACAGTAACGAAGTACATTTTCGAAGTATTGTACATAGGCTACACTTTTTGAGTATCTGTACTTAACTTGAGTATTCTTTTTTTCTGGAAACTTGTTACTTTAACTTCACTACATTTGAAAGACCAATATTGTACTTTTCACTCCACTACAATTCTGTCAAGGTCCTCGAAGTAGAAAGTAGTTACTATGTAGCAGCTTTGAAAGTCAGTGGGTGATTTTTTTCTTCTCTTAAAAAGGGGTCATATGATGCTGCTAAAAAGAACATTATTTTGTGTGTTTGGTGTAATGAAATGTGTTTATGCGGTTTAAAGTAAAAAAAAAAAACACATTATTTTCCACATACTGTACATTATTGTTTCTCCTCTATGCCCCGCCTTTCTGAAACGTGTCGATTTTTACAAAGCTCATCGGTCTGAAAAAGCGAGGTGTGCTCTGATTGGACAGCTATCCAGTGCGTTGTGATTGGCCGAATACCTCAAGCGTGTGACGGAAATGTTACGCCCCTCACCATACTGTGATGCCGTGTCCGGCGGGACCAGACAAAAACATTAAAACCCATTACAAACGAGGCATTTGTTGCATCCAGTGGGGACATAATTACTGATTATAATGACTTATACTGTCTTTTTACACGTTGTGTTGCATTGCATCGCGCATGCAACACAACATAAACATAAACACCGTGTAAACATAAAACTCTGTCTGCATTTGTGATCAGAGAAATGACAAAACAACAAGTGCTACTCTACACTGC
>NW_015505379.1:940634-959232 GCF_001515645.1 Sinocyclocheilus grahami
GGCATTGTAGTCTACTCTTCCAGGATCAGGAAACAGTCCTCCATAAAATGCGCTGCACACACTCGAATATTTGGGTTAAACTGTTCTGGAACAGTGTTGTAAATACAACTTAACCACTGATTTGTTGTCATGTCCTCTTTTGGAAGACCACACGAAGTAGTTTCGCTTTCACAACGAAAAACACAGTGGCCTAGCGTGAGGGGAAGCCCCGGCTTAGCTTGCGCTGAGGCCGGGATAGAGTGAGCTGAGGCGGCGGGGTCGAGAACGGCGCGCCCGGCGGATGTGACGAATGAGCAGTAAAACCATATGTGACGGGCTGGACTCCGCTTCGTCCACAGTGAAAGTTGATGTATTCCCTCAGCGACCAGCACAGATCAGCTCTAGGCATGACGAAGCGGATATCGTCCTCTTTTGGAAGACCAAACAAAGTAGTTTCGCTTTCACAGCGAAGCACACAGCGTCTTCACGACATGGCTGCAGCGTCAACAATACTACAGCGAGAATAAAAGTTACGCCTTCTTTCTTTGCGTGAACATTTGGGCGGCGTTATGCAAATTTTCCCACATAGTGAGGTAGATATGTGGGGACGTGTTAGAACGAGCCGTTTTAGGTAGGTGTGGCTGACTCTTAACTTTTATAAAGAATATCTCTTTGGATTTGAGACTTTAGTCTTTGTAACTTTACAGATCTTCTTTATGCACCAAGAGAAAGGAAAAATCGAAATCGCATCATATGACCACTTTAAACGTGCTGGTTTTTTTTCTTTAGACAGCCTATCAGTAATCACTCTTGTAGGCTATAGGGTTACGTGAAGTGATTTCCCAGCATTTTTTTAACACTGACCAGTTGCAAATGTAATATTTATTTACTACAATTCAATAATAAGTTAATATTCTGGTATATATTAGACACAATATTGCCTGATTTTGCAAAATTGTGTAAATGAAAATATTACCTATAAGCCACAGAAGAACTGTTGTGCATCTCCTAACAAAAAACAATAGGTGTTTGAATTGAAGCAGCATTGCACAGATTGTTCTGTGTATGACATCAAAGTACCACAAGAGCAATTAGAGCATTTTTAATTATTTTTATTGTATTTTTTTATGTCAAATAAATCTTGCTTTAGTAGTATATAATATAGATTTATGCTGTAAAATATTAACTTAAATGTCTAATACTTATAGGGGAGAGTGGGGTAAGATTGGCAATTTTTTACTTATGTGGTCCTCAAGATAAGTTAAAATGATGCAGAAGTACAATGAAAGTATCTATCCTATCCTATACTAATGAAAGTAGGCTATTCCTATCATTTTAAATGATCAGAATGTATCTATGACAAAGGGTTCTAAAAATATGGCTTCTTATAATAAAAGTGTTCCCATGGCTCAGTTTGCCCTGGGTTAGGGGTAAGTTGACCAGAGTCGAGTCAGTGGGTAAGATGCACCATCTGGGTGTAAAATTAACATCTGACCAAATCTGATTCAAACCCATGTGAAATAAATAATAATTAAAAAACTAATTTAATTATTTACTTTTACAAACAGTCATTTATTTTAAAGAAATTAACTTTAACAACATAAAACCAACCAAATGAAGATTAAATTTCAATATTTAATTGTTTGCATTTCTGAAACAATATGTTGACCACTAGAGTTGTAGCCTTCCTAAAAACAGACTAAACAGAGAGTTTGTTGGCCATTAGGGACTACAGGTGGAAAGATATATCTTATTATAATGCGATGAAAAGCATTTCCTGGTTCTTATCAGAGAAGGATTTGGTGCACTTGTACACTGTCCCTATCAAATAAACTACAAAATATGTATATATGATAAACTAAACCAGTAATATCACATTAAAACACCAGTTTATAATTCAGAGATTTAACTTAACTACAGTGCCTTATGAGACTTTTTGAGGCAGTTTTACAGGGCAACTTTCACTTGCACCAGCAGTGTACTTTCACTCAAGAAATGGATTTGTGTACTTTGTCCACCTTTGGTGTCAACCATTTAAAAAACGTTCTGTTGAACAGAGGATTGTTTGAGGCATTTAGTTAATCAACAATGTACTCATGAACATTTAGAAATGAACCATTTAATTGTGTAAAACAGTTTTGTTTACAATGATATACTAAATTTACTAATCCAGCAAAGTGGGAGAGGATTTAAAGGTGTAATATTGAAGTTAAACAGTCTAAGATCTGAATTTGTTGTACTGGAAATGACTGACTGAATTAAATATTGTCGCCTGCATCACACATAGCAGCGCAAGCTGTGCCTGCCTCGTGGTTTTACTCAAATAAATTAGATTAAATTATCAACTCTTATCAGAAAACCACAGAGAAGGAAGGGCTAAACAGTCAAAGGCGAGGTGAGCCAGTGATCAGTCTCAAGGTCTTCAGGGGTTCCTCTTTTTTTTTCTTCTAAAGTGGACCAGACCAGAGTTGGAGAACAGCACATGAGAAAAAAGGTATAAATTTGGGCCACATGATGTTCCAATCCAATTAATCTCTCTGTCTAATGGATTTCCTGTCCTTTGTGAATACAAAAGTCCAAAAATGAAAATAACAAATGGTTTTAAAAATGTATCATATGGTGGACCCAGGTGAGTCTGAATAACCCCCATGTTTTGTTTGGTTATGTAGTGTTTATAGTAAAAATCACATCACATCAGTCAGAAGTGGGACAATGAATAGAATCAAGTGATACCGGGTGAATGGGAGCAGTTGCTTTCATTCTTTTTCACAAGAAGGACCACAAAAGCAACATATCATTTGGTTTTCTCTTACGCCATTTTTTATTATTTTTTTGATGTTCTCCACACTTTGTGGTGTGTTTAACCACTGTGCCATTCTTTGTGGTACTATGTACCATGTGTGTATGTTAGGGGATATTTTCCACCTGCAAAATACAAGCAAAAACAAATAAACATAAACATATGCAAACATAACATACTGATAAGATTAAGAAATATCCCAAACCTGAATCAAATGTTATAAAGACAACCCCAGACAAAAGCCCAGACAAAAAAAAAACAGGTGCATAAGATAAAAGCATCTGTTAAATTAATAAATGTGAGAGTTAAAATAAAATGTTTTTAAATGCCATAAATGTAGAAATGTGAATGGGAAATTAACAATGTGGATGTACAGGATGAATTCAGTGTTTAATACATGAGAATACTGTCATACTGAAGACAAACAAGACAAGAACTATAGTCCTAATGAAACGAGATGCATAAGATTATTTTATGACAGATATGTATCCGCTTAAAAAAAATATATAAATAAATTCACCATTCTGTGCCATTAAATTGGCAACCCCGAGCAGGACATTGCGATGTTGCAAAATTGCGATCGGTTAAATAAACTCAATAAGTAGACAGACGACCAGTATTGAAGTGCACAGGAAATAAGCAGCAGTCATATTTAAAGCAGTTTAAATTAATATTGAGTACTGATTGATGTTCACTTGGATTTTTCCCCCATCGAGGGAACTTAATACTCTGTCATTAGACGAGCTATTCATTTAGTCTGTTTGATGAGAAAAATATGAAATTGATCAAATGGGTTATTAATCCGTACATCTGCAGCAGTGGAGGACTATTATTCTGCTGCGTGATACTGCAGAAGAACTGATGACTGCACGGTTTGATCTTCGGCTGACCAATCAGCAGAAAGGGGCGTTTAATTCCCGCCCACATGTAGAAATCAAATATTCAAACTGTTTATTCATTTTTCCACCCATGAACGAAAAACGAAAATTTAAGCTGAATTCTCGTTTTTCGTTTTTTGGAAAAAAACAAAAAAACGAAAAAGGATCAGTTTTCTCATTTTTCTACTTTCAATATTAAATAAAAAAACGAATGATCGAATGATACACGGATTATTGGGGTTAGTCCATATTTGACCCAACATTGGGTTGAAACAACCCAGCATTTTTTAGAGTGTAAGTAGCCATAGCAACCTACTCTCTGAACATAACCTGCTGCAGAGTAAGTAATGTTTCAGGATTAGTTTACTTAATAGCTATCAGTGAATGCGTGACCTAATGACGGGACTCCAGTGGGCGTGGCAGATTACGCACATTATATATATGTATGTATATTAAAGCACTATTATAACAAGATTTATTTATTCTAATATATTAGATTTATTTTATTTGTCTTTTTTCCTTCTTTTTGCAACGGGACGTTTTCTATAATGTATTTCTATAATAAAAATACATATCATGTGCTATTAATCAGCATCAAACAAACAATATAACTATTTTTCTTTTTAATTAATTAAAGAGAAAAGATTAAACGAAAAGTTTGGAAAATGATTGCACAACTACCAATTAGGTGGCGGTATGCACTAAGTATGTAAATGGCCATTGAACAAAAGAAGACCGACGAGCGAAGCAGAATGGCGCGCTTTTTCTTAGCGTCGGTTTCCTCAGTGACTCGTCGATTCGTCGCTCTGTTGAGATTGTCTTGTGTGTTAACCCTGAACATACTCTGGGTTGACTGAACTTCTCGGACGCGTTTTTTGGAGCCAGCATACGTACCTAAAGTAAGCAAGGTAGGCCTATAGGTTAATCAACCGACAGTTCAGGGTATATGTGAAGGTAAGTTAACCTTGCTTTCTGGAATACCTCCTGGAGATATTGCAGTTATGCATTAGAGACTGGCATGTGGTTGGGTGAGAGATCATGATTATTTATCCGTAATGAAGAACTGACTAGCTTAAAATGGTGGACTGGTAGAATGACCTAAAAACATATCGCAATAAATATGCATTGAGTAATGTCACATCTTCTTTTTTCTGTTTTGCAATTGCAAATGTCCCTTTAGTAATATTCAATCTATGGCAGCACGAGCCTGTCGTGTTGACTATTGCCATTATAGAAAATAAAGTATGATGTTTTGGAGCCAATCATTGACTACAGTTCTGTATTCAAAAACACTTTTGTAGGTTCATTAAGGTCTAAACGCTCCACTCTCTTTCAGTGAGTCCAGACTACAGGAACATAAATTTCATCAACCCCAAAATTTTGAACGGTAGTGTAGCTGATCCCAAATGTATAAAAATACAGTTAACAATGTCTGTTATGTGGGTCTTTCAACACTGGGTGGCGCTGTGTCATAATCTTTACGGCGACTTTCTGATACAGGATAAAGGGCCACGCAAAATACCCATGTACTGTTCTTATGGGTACTTACGACGAGTCTTAATACCATTTTTTGAAGGTCTTGGTCTTGTCTCAGTCTCAGACTAAGGGACTCAGGATTTTATTTCAAGACCAGCCAAGACCACAACTGCGGGGATAACACTAAATTGCTGGTGCATTGTCTGATTTATTTGGTAACATCATTACTATGACTGGATGTCAAATTTCCTGATTCAAATGTAATCAATAACTTATTTCTAATTTGATTTCTTTTGATACTGTTGTGCCGGGTCAGAATTTAATGGGGAATTGTGTCAAAAATGTACCCTAAATTAATACAGATACCCCAAAATTTCAAGATATGATTGCAAAAAGTACTTGTATAAGATCTTGTTTTTATATGATATAATAGGCCTACAATTGACATATAATTAAGCAATATCATAAGAGCAAGAGTGCTGCTTTCTCAAATATATATAATAATATATATATTTAATCTTTAGTCTTAACAATATTTATGCCATTGTAATTGTATCAATTCAGATGAAACTTCTGTGCCACTGCTGCAGTTCAAAGCTGAATTTTGTTGTTAGTGATATAAATTCATTGGTAAGAGCTCTATTAAGTGTCTTAATATTCTAATTGTATTTATTGATTAAATATCAGTCATTTCTCAGGCAGCAAATGTGGATCTTTCAGATGAATTTGAGAAGTGCTGGTTTGGTCTTGGTCTTCACTCAGTCTTGCCCTGGTCTCAACCCCTAAAACTCTTGGCCTCAACACTCTATAGTCTTGGTCTCAACTTGGTATCAGTTAAGGTGGTCTTGACTACAACACTAGCAAACCCACAGTTTAACCAATTAGAAATGAGCTACGGAGTGAAGTCACACGACATCCACCCTTCTATAAGACATGTAAAAACACAGAACTATCAGCAGGTTCTGCTGTCAAATTTGACAGTTTATAATTTTAACATCTAGTTTATTAAAATCACCAGGTAATTGGATTACTTTACAATTACAGTACTTTAAATAGATTACTTAACAAGAACACTTTAGATAAACTCTACTGCAATATTCCACAAGCCTAAAGCCAGACCTCTGCCACATCTAGGACTCTCAGATCATCTGCCTCTGTCCCTGATACCAGCATATAAACCACTCAGCTGTACACAAAGACAGTCAACGTATGGACTAAGGAAGCCACCTCAGCCCTGCAGGACTGCTTTGAAGATAAAGTCTGGGAAATTTTCGCTGTAGGGGCAGATCTGGAGGAACACACATCAGCTGTACTTTCATACATAAACTTTTGTCTGACAGTGTGTCTGAAACAAAGACTGTTAAAGTATTCCCCACCCAAAAGTCGTGGACTGTTGGAGCAAAGACAACCCCATACAACTCCACCAACATCAAGTCAGATCCACTCTACACAGAATCAACGAGAGAAAAGCAGCTGGCCCAGATTGAGTCTCAAGAAGAATCCTTAAGACCTGCGCAGACCATTTAGAGGGAATATTCACCACCATCTTTAATCTCTCGCTACTACAATCCACAGTTCCCACCTGCCTCAAGTCAGCTACGATCATCCCAGTACCAAAGAAAAGCACACCCAAAAATGAAAATTAGTCTGTGTTTTACTCACCCTCGAAGCATCCTAGGTGTATGGGACTTTCTTCTTTCAGACGAATCCAATCGGAGTTATATGAAAAATTGTCCTGGCCCCTCTAAGCCTTACAATGGGGGTAAGCGGGTGTTCGGTTGTCAACAGTTCAGAAGACGTGAAATAAAGTGCGTGCATCCATAATAAAACGTCCCTCACACGGCTCCGGGGGGGTGAATAAAGGCCTCCTGTAGTGAATCCATGCATTTTTGTTAGATAAATATCCATATTTCAAACGTAATAAACACTTTTTTCTCACTTCCGCTGACTGTGGGTTTTTGTTTTTTTATTCAAGGAACAATAACACACAATATGTTATCAAGAAAACAACATTAAAATAAGAAAAGAAAGAAAAAAAATAGGACAAATTACAACAAAGAAAAACAGTTGCCAAGGGGAGGAAAGTATAAAACTTCAAAACAAAAATACAAGATATACATACATACACATGTACTTATATGTAAAATCAAATAAATATATTGTAAAGTTCACAAACTTTCAAAGTATCCGCTGACTGTGGTATGTGGAAGACATGCAGACAGATGACGTCGGACGTAGGTGTCGTGCGCGCGCCTCTGAGAAATGCAGGAGCAAAGGAAGCAAAGTGTCCTTACTTTAGCAAAGGAAAACCAGTCTCCTCTTGGCTTATATCGAAATCCTCCGACATTTTTCTTTACAAATCCTTGTTTTGTGCTTCTAATTCATAACCGGCGTTTTGTTTTGTTCTCTCTCCCTGCTCGTCACTAATCACGCAACGCCGACATACTACGTCATCCGCCGGAACGCCTTCCGAATATGACAGAATACCGGAAGTGAGAGAAAAGTGTTTATCACGTTTGAAATATGGATATTTATCTTACAAAAACGCATGGATTCGCTACAGGAGGCCTTTATTCACCCCCCGGAGCCATGTGAGGGACGTTTTATTATGGATGTACGCACTGTATTTCACGTCTTCTGAACTGTTGACAACTGAACACCCACTTACCCCATTATAAAGGGGCCAGGACAATTTTAAATATAACTCCAATTGGATTCGTCTGAAAGAAAACATACACCTAGGATGCTTCGAGGGTGAGTAAAACACAGGATAATTTCCCTTTTTGGGTGAACTAACCCTTTAATGACTATGGACCAGTTGCCTTAAAGGGATAGTTCGCCCAAAAATTTAAATTAGTGAAAGTGACGTAACATGTGGTGACCCATACTCAGAATTAGTGCTCTGCATTTATCCCATCCAAAGTGCACACACACAGCAGTGAACACACACACACCATGAACACACACCCGGAGCAGTGGGCAGCCATTTATGCTGCGGCGCCCGGGGAGCAGTTGGGGGTTCGGTGCCTTGCTCAAGGACACCTCAGTTGTGGTATCAAAGGTGGGAGAGAGCGCTGTACATTCCCTCCCCCCACTACAATCCCTGCCGGTACGAGACTCGAACACACAACTGTTTTTTTGGGTTATGAGTCCGACTCTCTAACCATTAGGCCACGACTTCCCCCAATAATTAGCCCATTATTTACTCACCCTCAAGCCATCCTAGGCGGATATGACTTCCTTCTTTCAGATGAATCCAATCTGAGTTATATTAAAAATTGTCTTTGATCTTCCAAGCTGTTTAATGGCAATCAGCGGGTGTTGCAGTTCAATCAGTCCAAAAGAAGTGAAATAAAGTGCATCCATCCATAATAAAAAGTGCCTTACACAGCTCCGGGGGGTGAATAAAGGCGTCCTGTAGCGAATCGATGCATTTTTTTGTAAGAAAAATATCCATATTCAAAATGTCCGCCCGGAGCTGCTTCTGTGTACAACAGTGAGTGCAAGCTAGATTAAATTGATTATTACGTTTTAAATATATTTATATTTATAGTTATTTTTCTAAATGCATCAAAAACACATCGATTCGCTACAGGAGGCCTTTGTTCACCCCCACAACATACTTACAGTCTGTGAGTCAGAACAGCCGGCATTATAGTCTACTCTCCCAGGATCAGGAAACAGTCCTCCATAAAATGCGCTGCACACATCTGAATATTTGGGTTGAGCTGTTCTGGAACAGTGTTGTAAATACAACTTAACCACTGATTTCTAGTCGTGTCCTCTTTTGGAAGGCCAAACAAAGTAGTTTTGCTTTCACAACGAAACACACAGCATCACACACGGCGGGCTTGAGTGAGTGGCGGCCGGCAGGCTTAAAAACGGCACGGCTGGTGGATTCGACGAAGGAGCGGCCAGCGGGCTTGCGGCAACCACATGTGACAACCCCGGGCTGGACTCCGCTTCGTCCACAGTGAAAGCCGATCTGGCGATCCACAGCACGAAGTTGATGTATTTCCTCAGAGACCAGCACGGATCAGCTCTAGGCATGACAAAGCGAATATCGTTCTCTTTTGGAAGGCCAAACAAAGTAGTTTCGCTGTGTAGTAGTAGTTTTTTAGATGTGTTGGATTTGTATTATTAGAGCTTTCCGACTTGCCTTAGTGAATTTTCTCAGTCAGGCAATTATTTTTCACGTGCGGTGCCGGCAATCCTTACTCTGTTTCGGAGAACCAGAGGACAAATATTTCAATCGCTCAAGCATTTAAGTGGCGCCGAAATCTGCGTTCTGATTCGGTTCTACTAGTACATACCGGTTACCAGTGTTGGGGAGTAACTAGTTACATGTAACTGCGTTACGTAATTTAATTACAAAATAAATGTAACCGTAATCAGTTACAGTTACTAAGAAAAAACTGTGTAATTCAATTAGTTACTTATGAAAATATTAACGATTACAAAGGGGATTACATTTGAATATTTACACACATCCACATACAGATTTAATTGATTTCTTTCCCAAATTGCACTGACTACTCTGAGACATACGACCCTATAATTTCCGCGATGCGGAAAACACAGACTGGTTCGTAGAATCCAGTCATAAAAACGGAATTCCTATAGACTAACGTGGACGGAATATGCCACATTTTGAACGAATAAATCAAAAGTAGGTCAATACACTTGAATCAAAACGAGATATGGACTAGTGTCTGTGAATTTTAAAGGGGTCATATGATGCTATTTTAAAGATAATTATTTTGAGTATTTGGTGTAACAGAATATGTTGACATGCTTTAATGTTCAAAAAACAATATTTTTCAAATACTGTACATTATTGTAGGTCCTCTATGCCCCGCCTCTCTCAAACACGTCGTTTTCAACAAAGCCCTCTCCTTTGACAAGCGCAGTGTGCTCTGATTGGCCAGCTGACCCAGTGCATTGTGATTGGCCGAACACCACAAGCACGCGTCGGAAATATAACGCCCCTTACCATAATCGCGAGCTTCAGCTTTCAAAGTAAATATCAAGACAGTTAATAATGTCATTAGTTTTACCATCAGTTCAAGCCTGAAAGGGCAACAGAGTTGCGTGACAGACACAGTGATGATGCAGTACACAAGCCACGGTTAAGACAACTGACGTGCTATGATTTCTGACAGGCAGTTCACTCTCCTGTGATGTGACCCTGTTCCCCTCATACACACACACGACGCGTTACTCTGCGCTGCGCAAAACTCCGCATTTCAACTGTCAATAGCAAATACTTAAACTGATAACAAAACATATTTACAGTCGCTGATTCAGAAGCGCCAGATTGTCATAGCAAAGTCGGAATTGACCCTTTTTTGAAATAGCCTTTGTGCACAGCCAGCCTTGTACTCATCTAGGTTCAAAAAACTGTCGTCCATAAAATGCATTGCACAAATACGAACATCTGGGTTGTGCTGTTCTGTTGTAAATAAATCTTAACCAATGATTCCTAATTGCATCTACTTCCGGAAGGCCAAATAAAGTGCTTTTGCTTTCGCACTGAAACACACACCGTCTCCCTGTCATGGCTACATCAACACTACTGCTGTTCCTGAAACCACGCTTCTTTCTTTGCGTGCACATTTGGGCGGCATTATGCTAATATTTCCACATAGTGATGTAGACATGTGGGGGCGTGTTAGAATGAGTCGTTTTAGTAGGGCGTGGTTGACTCTTAACTTTTATAAAGAATATCTCTTTGGATTTGAGACTTTAGTCTTTGCAACTTTACAGATCTTCTTTATGTACCAAGAGCTTGTAACACTTCAAAGAGAAAGGAAAATTTGAAATTGCATCATATGCAAAAAGACAATATATGAATCCTGCACATTCTGCGTGTCTGTGGAAATCAGGCGCGGGCTGGCCATTGGGAGAACCGTGACAATTCCCGGTGGCCTGGCAGCCAATTTGCCCCGCTATTGCTATTATTGTATAATTGCCCTCCGAATGTACTAAAGCGATTATTTCCGAATTCGCCATTCAATAATTACATCTCTAATAAATCATGAATCTGTTAGTCGTGACTGGCAATGCTTTGGATCGAGCGCTCTCCGTGCCTCTGCCAAATGGTTTGGATAAGAGTAATCAATGCGAGAGAGAGAATGGAGTGGACTGTGGAAGCGCACAGGTGGAGCAGAGAAGCAAAACTACTGTTCAGGGTTTCAAGTGCAGGTCAGTTTCATCTGTAAATATGCTATTGTAGTTTTGTCTTTGTTTACTTAGTTAAGCAGCAGCAGCCATTGCTCATTAGTCATCACTCAAAATACTGTAAAGGACATCATTATTATCTATTGTAATGTACAGTAGTAATTTAGCAGACAAATAATCATATTTTGTAATAGGTTTAGGAGGAGTTAGGGCAGACAACAACACATCCCTTACGAGTTTATGAGTACATGAACACAAAAACATAATCTCTAGAACTGCTCTGAGTCACTTCATGAGCATTTTACTTATTTTGAGAAAACTATTGTCATATCGTACACTGTAAAAAGTAACTGAATCTACTTAAGAAAAGCGAGTAAACATAACTGATTTTTACAAATTTGTTGAATTTACTTAATTACACTGTGTTATGTGAACTTTCAGGTGGATGCAATAGTTAAACTAATCAGTTTCCACAGGTTTTCCAAGTAAGTTCAACTAATTACTTTTTACAGTGTATACAAAGAGACACCAATGTTTCAAAAAGGCACCATTGTTTCAGGAGTTTAGTACACAGAATAGGACACATGCTTATTAGATAACCGTATTTGAGTTGATGTACAGTATATGCTTTTATTTATTATTATTTTTTAATTAACTTTTTTTCCCCCCAAACCATTGTTAGATGCAGTGTTTCCTGTAGTTATGCAAAGATTTGGTTTCAAAAACAGTATCGGTAAACTATTTCTTATTATTTTAAATCTGCATTGAACTTCAGATCAATCTCAAAGTAAAAGGCGGTACTAAAGTCTGATTTTATGGTGGATGTGATCAAATTTGATCATCTTAATTCAAGTGATTAAGGATTTTGAAAGTCTGACAGTGTTGAGCACTACTGTAAGGTTAACCCTGCATGGTGTAAATGTTTGAAAATGATTAACAGTTGTAAATAAACAGTCATTAGAAATTTAGAAAAGTAATCAGTTTAATACTTTAATAAAGTAATTGAAAAAGTTACACTACTATTACATTTTAAATAGGCTAACTTGTAATCTGTAACCTATTACATTTCCAAAGTAACCTTCCCAACACTGCCGGTTACATAGATATGGCATCAGGTTTCGGTACCCAACCCTATAGGATGCCTTGAGGGTGAGTGATTCATGGGCTAATTTTAATTTTTGGGTGAACAAACCCTTTAACCCCCATCATCACTAAATGTTTTGAAAGACTCCTCCTCTCTTATATTAAATCTGCCATCCCTGTTGACCTTGATCAACATCAGTTTGCATATCGAGCAAACAGATCGAAAGAAGATGCAGTCGTCACAGCTCTCCACACAGCCCTTACACACCTGGACCAGGGAAACACCTATGTAAGAATGCTGTTTGTGGATTTCAGCTCAGCTTTTAACACAGTCATTCCCCATAGATTTGTTCAAAATCTGTACGACCTGGATTTAGTCAGCTCACTGTGCACATGGGTTTGTTTTGTATTGAAATGGTTTTCTATATGCCTGCAGACAGCTATTAATTAAAATATAATAAAATGAGCATGGTATGTCATATTAAGGATTTTATATAAGTGGGGCATGTTCATGCACTCTTTGTAGGCTATTCATATTACACAGTTTAGCCATAAATTGCTGTTTTAGAAACTAATTTGTAGCAGATAAATGTGGGAATGTTATATAGGCTAAATGTTTGATACAAAAATGTGCTTAGCTACAGATAAAGAAGTTACAACACTTCTAGGTGTCGTGTCCCCGACTGAAAAAAGTATGATTGCTGGATATAACTTCAATATATCGAAGTTTTATTTTATATTTCTCATAAAAATATCCCAGGTAGCCAAAACAGTTTGGCCCGATAATGGCCCAGATCCGGCAGGCCGGATGAAATAACTTGGCCCGGCTGCCAGAGTCGGCATGGACATGGGATGAATGACGCCCCAGAATTCATACACACATTCAAATACAATGGCCCGAGTCCGGCTGCCAAAACTGCCGGCATTGGGCCACAATCACGCTGACAACAATTGAAACACTTAACGGGTACTGGCCAGAGTCTGGGTACTGAAACTGGGACAACACCACCAGCATTGGGCCACAATCACACCGACAAGTGGCCCAATGCCAGTGGTGTCGGCTCAGTTTCAGTACCCAGACTCGGGCCAGTACTGGCTAAGTGTACCATTTTGGTTGGCATGATTGTGGCCCAAAGCAAGCATGGGCTGCTGCTTGCATGGTTTGGCATGGCAGAATGCGAGCAGCGCTTCCTTTATTATCACTAAAAGCTGACATCTCAGTTCAGCGCGATCTCATAAAGCTCTGTTATAACACAATGAACATATGCACAATGAATCTTTCACAATGTCTACACTTCGTGTGTTGAAATCATCGGTTAAAATGAAACGATTCGTGTGCACGCAATTTCAGCACTGCTGAGTGGATCTTAATGGAACTTAATCACCTCTGACTGGCCACTGCATTGCAGAAATCAACAGCTATGTCTGTGAATGGCTACATTGCGCAATACACGTGTTATAAATAGAAACTCTGCCTAGCTTGCACATGTTAATCATTTTAATGTTAATATTAGTTGTTCTTTTTTACTTTTGTGCAACAGATAAATAACAATTTATATGTTTTAGACATTTTATGTTTAGATCATTTCTATTTTGCAGGAGTCCCATGAATTATTTTATTCTCCCGCATCCCGCGCACACACACACACGAGTCTCTTCCCGCCCGCACCCGCACTCGCCCATCAAGAGTTGTCCCGCGCCGCACCCCGTTGCGTTGGGTCCCGCGGAGCATATATGGATGTTATGGGGTAATTCATGGTGTCGGTGGGGATGCCATGAAAAGAAATGGTGTAAGAGCCAAACCCTTAATCTTTGTAAGGGTTTCCATTTCTCGTCAGTGTGATTGTGGCTCAATGCCAGTGGAGTTGGCCCAGTTTCAGTACCCAGACTCGGGCCAGTAACGGCTAAGTGTTTCATTTCTTGTCGGTGTGATTGTGGCCCAATGCCGGTGGTGTTGTCTCAGTTTCAGTACCCGGACTTGGGCCAGTACCGGCTAAGTGTTTCAATTCTTGTTGGCGTGATTGTGGCCCAATGCCGGCAGTTTTGGCAGCCGGACTCGGGCCAGTGTATTTGGGCAGATTCTGGGGCGTCATTCATCCCATGTCCATGCCGAGTCTGGCAACCGCAGCCGGGCCGAGTTATTTCTTCCGGGCCATTTTCGGGCCAAACCATTTTGGCTACCTGGGGAGGGACAGATTGACAGAAAGAGAGACAAAAAGGGGAACAGACAATGACACGTATGATTATTCAGACAATCTCAGACTGATAACATGAATGGTAACTCTGGTAAATGTTAACATTTGGAACATACCATTGGAAGAATTTGTTTGCAATCGGGCCCGCTCTTTTCTTCCCCCATCTCTGTCCAAAGTGAGCAGCAGCCATCTTTGATTAACTTTTCAATCTCTCCATCTGATGCACTGCCAGTACTTGAATTTCTTTGCACTGATTGAAAAGAAAAAAAAAAGAGATCAGTCGCAATACTATAGACCAGTGGTGTCAAACTCAATTCCTGGAGGGCCACAGCTCTGCAGAGTTTAGCTCCAACCAGCTCCAATTCACACCTGCTTGAAAGTTTCTAGTAATCCTGAAGACCTTGATTAGCTGGATCAGGTGTGCTTGATTATGGTTGGAGCTAAACTCTACCACTATGTCAGCGAACTCATGTTATATGTTAGATCAGTGTGTCTCAACCCTGGTCCTGGGCACCCCCCAGCACTGCACATTTTGTGTGTCTCCCTAATCAAACATACCTGATTCAACTCATTAGCTCATTAAAAGAAACTCCAGGACCTGAAATGGGTGTCAGATAAGGGAGACATACAAAAGGAATTAAAATAAAAAATACACTACAAAATAACATATCAAGGACACGTAAAAGATATTATGTTTAACTTTAAGTGTCACTGCTACATACTATTTACCACATTGTAAACGGAGACCCACCCCCAGCACTCAACATAAACTGGTCCGGGTCTGCAAGGCCATATCTCAGCCAAAATCAGACCAGCCCTTATGGTCCGTAATCGGGCCGAATGTGGCTAAATGTGCCGTGTGTCTCAGTGCAAATCGGGCCAGATACGCATATCCAAAGCCTAGCCAAATCTGGCAATCATTACTGGGCCAGAGCTGGCTCACTTTCTGTGAGCCGCTGCTAGAACTCAGCCGAGTGAGCCGACACTCAGCCCGCAATTGGCCCGATTGCGCTGGCTACCTGGGATGCTGTAGGCTACATACAAAAGGCGCCGAAATGAGCGCTACTCAAACACGCCCTCTTTCTCTCTCTCTTTGCTGCTCTTGAGAGGGAAGTAAACGACTCTTTCGTTTCCATCACTAGGCTGACTTTTATGCGAGGTCCGCAGGTGTTTTTGACCGACCAGAATCAAGAAACGAATTCACATGAAAATTCGGATTTTTGGAGAAACATTTACCAACGTCGAGCCAAATGAACCGTCCGCACCTGCTGAAAGCGTTTTGTTCTGGATCGTATTGGTTCTACTACTGTACGAGCGAGGCTTGAAGAAGCGGTAGGATGTCAAGTGCTACAGATGATGTCAACTCGTATCCACACGTACGTGTTTGGGCAGCGGGAGTTTCTTTGATCATTTTGGCTTTTTTCAACTTGATCATCAACTGGACCATAGTGCGCGAGGTGCGCCTGCGGAGCCACGCGCGCTTCGTCCTCGTGTTCCATTTATTGTTCTCCGCGCTGGTTTACTTCGCAGTATGCTTTAGCTTCTACTTACAAAACTACCTGAAAGCAGCGACCTCGGCAACAATTTGCATGGTGCTAATCAGAAGTCTGATGACAAGCGGTTCCAACATCATCCTCACCATCACGGCGATGGCACTGGACCGTTATTTTGCCATATGTTACCCGCTCCACTATAGCAAAGTTTGTTTCAACCCCTGGCCATGGCTCATCGGGGTCCTAACATGGGGACTCGCGTCGATTATTCCTCTTACCCTATCGCCCAAAATAGAAAATGGCACTGTGCCCTGTGGAAGAAAATCTTTGCAAGGCGGAGAAATGCACAAAATCGTTTTAATATCAATTTGTACCGTTCTTATCGTGTACAGCTATGTGCGGATCTTATATGTGGGGCGTCGTCTGGGTGTGTTGAACCGGCGCAACCGAGCTGCGTGTAGGACTATAGCTCTCCACGGCACGCAGCTGGCCGTCTTCATCCTCCCCAATTTCATACTGTTTTTGCTGCATATCCTTAAAAGCAAAAAGTCACTCAAGAGTTCCACAAAAGAGCTTTTTGCTGTCATAAGTTTTGCCTTCTTCAGCCTGGCGCAGTGCATCGCGCCGATAGTATACGGACTGCGTAAAGAGGAACTACTGGAACACCTTAATCACCGGTTCCCGTGTTTATCCGGCCAGTTGAAACGCATTTTGGAGTGGACTGTCAACATCACACATCCCAATCGGCGTCGCCAGCAAAGGTAGGTGAATAGAGTAGAATAATAATTTACCGCGTACTTGTCTCTGCGAAGGCGCATTTCGCGTCGCAATTTAGGTGCATTTGGTAACGCGCACGTGCCATTAAGTTAAAACTTGTTAAGACTGTTTTTGTGTTTAAGACAAACATGTTTGGCTTTTGCTTATGGTCTTATGTGGACTGTGATCTGGCGAAGTATTGCTTAGGATTATCATACACTTAAAAATAAACGTTCCAATTTAGCTTTCTTTTACAGCGTCGTGTCATAGACACATAGCACTTTTTATTCCGCTGGTTTACTTTATCTTCTATTAACTGCTTTAAATAAGCAAAAAGACAACAATAAAAACCTTACAGACAACTCAAGATCCCTGTAATGGTTCATGATAAAAAAAGAGACCTAGGCCTTTTTTTTTTTAAGTGAGTTTATACCCCTGAATTAAAAATTAAAACCATCTGTTTCACACGTTTGCCCATATTCTTGCTTGACACATCCAAAGATTCCCCCACAACTCTGTCAAAACAAGCATCCTAACAATAGGCCTATTTAGGAACAGTAATTTTTTTGAACTCAATTAAATATCATATCCTTCTGAGATGTAAAAAAAAAGTACATGTCCTGAACATAAGACACCATTTTACCTATTTTTAGTTAACATACTATTGTGTAAGGTATAAAAGTATCTTAAATAGGATATACTGGCATACTTAGTCATTTCAAATGTTCTGGGGGATGTGGCCAAATGTGTTATAAGAATATATATTATAGCAATATGGAAATATAATAATATTAATCGTTTGCTCGTTGGATATTAAAATACAATATAATACAAAAGTAAAAATATATTTGTATGGGATTCTAAATACTGTTTATTTTGCTTGATCTCAGGAGAATATATACTCTGGTCGACAAGATAAATATTTTGATCAATGTCTGTGTGAGAGCCACAAATCTGTTACCACATAAAAATGAAGTACAGTCATGGCCAAAAGTTTTGGCAGTGACATAAATTTTGTGTTTCGCAAAGTTTGCTGCTTCAGTATTTTTAAATTAGTTTTCCACATTTTTCTATGGTATACTGAAAAACAATGATAAGCATATCATAAGTTTTAAAGGCTTTTATTGGCAAAAAAATATAATGAGTCAATATTTACAGTGTTGACCCTTGTTCTTCATAACCTCTGCAATTCGCTCTGGCATGCTGGATATTAGCTTCTGGGCCAAATCCTGACTGATGGCGATCCATTCTTGCCTTATTAGTTCTCGGGGTTGATCACAATTTGTGTGCTTCTGCTTGTCCACTCGCCTTTTGAGGACTGACCACAGGTTCTCTATGGGATTGAGATCCGGGGAGTTGCCTGGCCACGGATCCAAAATTTAAATGTAATGATCTTCGAGCCACTTCTTTCTCACTCTTGCTTCGTGACATGGTGCTCCATCATGCTGGAAAATGCACAGATCATCACCAAATTGCTCATGGATCGTTGGAAGAAGTTGAAAAGCAACCCCACACATGGATGGCCTCAGGATGCTTCACTGTTGGCACGCCACAGGACTCATGGTAGCATTCACCTTTTCTTCTCCATTCGATTTTCCAGATGTCCCAAACAGTCGAAAGGGAGCTTCATTAGAGAAAATAACTTTGCACCAGTCTTCTGCTGTCCAGTCCTTGTACTTCCTGCAGAATGTTAGTCTGTCCTTGACGTTTTTCTTGGAGAGAAGTGGCTTCTTTGCTGCCCTTCTTGACACCAGGCCG
>NW_015505379.1:959776-989053 GCF_001515645.1 Sinocyclocheilus grahami
CTGCCATTCCTGAGCAAGCTCTGCACTGCTGGTGACACGATTCCCTTGCTGACTTCTCAGGAGGAGACGGTCCTGGCGCTTTCTGGACACTCTGGGACGTCCTGAAGACTTCTTCACTGAAGTCGAACCTCTCTCCTTGAAGTTCTTGATCCGGAAAATGGTTCTTTCAGGTGCAATATTCTTTGTAGCAATTTCCTTGCATGTGAGGCCATTTTGATGCAAAGTGATGACGGCTGCACGCGTTTCTTTGAAGGTAACCATTGCTAACAAGAACACAATGATTGGAAGCTCTTCTTCCCTCCTTTTATAGCAATCAATCTGCTCTTACAATCTAATTAGTTTGATAGTGGTTTTACCTGACTAGTACTCATTCACACTTTCACATGTGCTGCTAATATGATTAGTCAAATAATGTTAGCTGGTAATTTTGTGTCAGGATAAAAAAACAGTGAAATACATTTTTTTTGTGAAAAGTTCTTTTTTTGGCCAATGAAGCTTTTAGCAATTATTTAAAATGCATCTGATCGATCTACACAATAATCTAGAAACAATGTGAATGAACAACAGCTTAAGCAGCAAACTTTGCAAAACACAAAATGTATGTCACTGCCAAAACCTTTGGCCACAACTGTATAATAATTCTTACTGACCCTAAAGTTTTGACCTATGATAAAGATTCAGAAAGATGTTGATATTTATTCAAGGGAACTGGTGCTTACTTTAAATTATTTGGTGGTTTTATCAGGCAAAAGCCGCATTTCACACCTACAACCACAGACTCACGTCTGACATGTTTTCAAACCTGAGAGACTACTGACTAAAATAAAAAATGTCTTCCCTACGCTGGTTTGCTGATCTCCCAGCCTGATCAGACTGGTTTTAGAGGGGTTTTGCCCAAATAAACTAGATGAGCACCCGCTTGTATAGGCTGGTGGATCTTAAATCAGCCAAGACCAGTAAACCACCTCAGGCAGTTTTCTTTCAGCAGTCAGTAAAACAAAATACCATACTGAAAAATTGACAACCAAATTGTACATGATATGAAATCCATGCTGGAATTTTTATTAATCGAACATACTGTGTTTATTTCAGGGAGCGGAGAATGACTTCAGAGACTTTATTATCAAGAGAGATCTCACAGACGACTGTGTGACATCTTTGGATTAAGAGAAAGACCTGGTGTTGATTTCTTCAAAAGGAATATTTGCTTACAGAGACTGAGATTTTTTTACTGAGAAAACAAACTTGTGACTTTCAGAAAACTGTGAGATTTTTTATTCTTCAAGCCATTAATTCATTAAGTCCGAGTAAAATACAGCAGCTACACAGTGTTCAGGAATTACTTTTGCCAAATGGAGAGCTGAAGAAATAGTCAACTGTGTAAATTAACATTAACTGTAAATAGTACCAGTGACTTATTGTCATGTGAACAAGTAAGAATTATGTGGCAAGGATCTGAATTCTTATTTTTCTAATAGCTGTACCAATGCCTTCTCTTGTATCCTTTGTTTTGGCAAAACTTAACAGTATTTCGCAGTCATATATATAAGCTAATGACCCAAGTAAACAAACTAAAAAAGACTGTGAAACAGGTTCAATTAAATTGTCATTTTTGTGTAGTTAAACTGGTGACACTGCAAGGTTTGTAGTATTTGATATACTGTTTGTAACCACAGCATCCTGAGTTGACAAGACACTGATAAAATAAGATCACTAATGTTCTTTTAGTTTCCTGTAAACTGTCTATTTACAATATAATACTGCATCCACAAGCTAATGCACTGGTGAAAGGACAAAACGTATGATTCTGTGAGATTTCAAATATCGTTAAGCACTGCAACAAGGAGTGAGTATTTACAATTACGTCAGGCCAGTGCAGCTGTATTGTTAACAGGCGTTTTTTTGTATGTTTGCTTTATAAGTAATCACATGCCTTATGGGAAATGCAACAGGAAATAAAAGAAGGGAAAAAATCTTTTAAAACGGCTTTACAAAAAAATTCAACGGGGGGAACAAACGTACCATCTTCTCTCGCAGGCGTCATACATCTGTGTAATTTCTAAATTACAGAAGTTTATGTGGTATTGGCCATTTGTAATAAAGACCTTTTGTATTTATGTTAAGATCATAATGTTATTTAGTTCACAAGTCCCATTAAAAAAACACACACATTTCTGAGACAAATGAATTGTTCATGATATGAGAGTCAAAAAAGTTTCTATTTTAGTTATGAGAACAAACTTCTGGTTGACTCTGGATAAGACACTCCACATTAAAACCATGGGAACAGCTAAAGTTGAGGTTCGATGTGTAAAACCGCCAAATAAAAATGTTGTCCAACAATGACAAATTGAAAACATTTGCAAAATGCTAGCAGCTGGACCGGATATTGGGCTGAGGTTTGCTGACAATTCTAAAGTGCTTCAGTCAGAGCTTTTAACACTCTTCAAAGCAGACTAGGTTTCACCATTGGTTAATTTTGATCAACTTTTTTTTTTAATTTAGGCTTGATTACATATACAAAAAGAACTAAATTCATAAACAAACACAAATCAAATCCTTCAATGTATACCTAAATCTGCGAGTCCCTATTCATTCATTTACATACTTTATTTTGAAATATTAAAGCA
Organism: Sinocyclocheilus grahami; assembly: GCF_001515645.1. Lineage (NCBI taxonomy): Eukaryota > Metazoa > Chordata > Actinopteri > Cypriniformes > Cyprinidae > Sinocyclocheilus > Sinocyclocheilus grahami. The sequence goes on from NW_015505379.1 coordinate 962,407, forward strand.
CTCCAGTGGCCGAAGTACACAATGTGACAGACTCCACTCATAATGGATTGCAGCACTGAACAGTCTGGGTTAAGAGATATGGGCAGGTGTGACTGACTGGTTAGAGAAGAGATGGTCGGGTGATAGGAGGAGGAGCAGAGCTTTAAAAGCCCAGAGGATGAGGAGATACCACCCCTCCGTTTTCTACCACAGCAGCAGAAATGGCACGCAAGTTCTTGAAGATCTGCTTGGATGTCCCTGACCTGAGGAACTTGATGTCCTGCATGACTCTCTCATGGGCCTAAAGGAAAGAAATCATAGATTAATGCTTAAAGATGGGAAGAAGTTAAAGGAGAAGTTACAAAAAAAAACATGGGACACTGAACACTGACCTCAGTAACCCAGGTTTCACACAGCATCTTCTCATGCTGTGCAGAAGGGTGACCTTGGCTGACAGACCTGGAAGCTCTGAGAAAGGAAAAAAGAGTAAACACACACAAACAAGCGCAAATATTGTGTCATAAGTAGAGCTGAATGAACTCTCCTTTAATTAGGCGATTAACGACTGTATTTCCAGTAATGCATGAGCATCCAGTTTATATTTTCAATTACTACATTCATTAATACATAAACAACCAGATTTGTATGTTTTCAGAAGGAAATCTTGAGCTTACCGTCCCAAATCGGCAGAGCCTATCCAAAAGTGTCTATGATATTCTGTTAAGCTTGAATCTCTCATTCATTGTAACTCAATTGCATTTTTTTAGTAATAGCACACCTTTCCTTTTTTAAAGGGATAGTTCACCCAACAATGAAAACCAGTTCATTATTTACTCACCTTCAAGCCATCCTAGGCGTATATGACTTCCTTCTTTCAGGTGAATCCAATCGGAGTTAAATAAAAAATTGTCCAAGCTGTTTAATGGCAGTCAGCAGGTGTTACAGTGCATCAGTCCAAAAGAAGTGCAATAAAGCACATCCATCCATAATAAAAAAGTGCCTCACACGGCTCCGGGGGGTGAACAAAGGCCTCCTATAGCGAATTGATGCATTTTTGTAAGAAAAATATTTGCATTGCGCATGCGCCGTTGAGTCTCGTGAAAACCAACGTTTGTTTGCAGGAGCAAAGGAAGCTAAGTTTCCTCACTTTAGCAAAGGAAACCCAGTCTCCTCTTGGCCTATATCGAAATCCTCCGACATTCTTCTTTACAAATCCTCGTTTTGTACTTCTTGACCGTTGTTTTGTTTTGATCTCTCCCGTGCGCTTCCGCGTTCGTCACTTCTGAGCAGCGCATGCGCAACGCCGACCTCATACATCATCCGCCCGGAACTGCTTCGGTTTACAACAGTGAGCGCAATCTAGATGAAATTGATTATTACGTTTTAAATATGGTTATTTGTTTTACAAAAACGCATCGATTCACTTCAGGAGGCCTTTGTTCACCCCCCGGAGCCGTGTGAGGCACTTTTTACTATGGATGGATGTGCTTTATTTAACTTCTTTTGGACTGATGCACTGCAAAACGCGCTGACTGCCATTAAACAGCTTGGAAGATCAAAGACAATTTTTTATATAACACCGACTGGATTCGTCTGAAAGAATTAAGTCATATAACACCTAGGATGCCTTGAGGGTGAGTAATTCAATTCAATTTTCATTTTTGGGCGAACTAACCCTTTAAGCTGCATGATTTGAGGTAACCTTTACATCCTTAGTACAAACAGTGTCGAAGTTGAACACTTTGAGTTAGGGTTTTTTTCTTTAAAAAACACCTTACCCCGAGTATGCAGTTATGCAAATTAATACATGTATATAACCTACCTGGACAAGACCACAACCATGGCGTACAGATCAATGGCACAGTCTGCAACTCGCTTCAGAACAAATTGTTCATCTAAAAAGCCACATGAACAGAATCACTCAATCACAATGAGAAAAGTTCAAGCCACATGCTCATATGGACACCTGACAAGCTTTTGTCACAATATTTAGCTGTAATAAGGAAAATATGTAAAGTGAAAGCAAAAAAAGTTGAAACCAGGAAGAATTAACATGCAAAACACATACACACAAAAATAATATAATCTAGCAAGATCTAGCAGCACTATGCAAACACATCACTCACCAATGATTCTCTTTCCATGTTTCAGGAGAAGCTCTTCAATAACAGCTCCAAACTGCTCGATGGCTTTAACAGTCTTTAAGAGGGAAAAAATAATTATTTAGCCCTGCGATCTATGTCTTATTTAGGCTTTGGTGTTCTTGCTGGTATCCTGGCTATTTCCAATGATTATTTCTGAGTAAATATCATTCCAGCATTGGATGAACATCATCTCAGTGTTGTCCAAGCACTATGGCTTTGCTTTAATTTACCAATTCTCCACTGTGGTTAAGCTCTGGATGGACCGTTCCCTGCAACGTCAGTCCTGTCCCCAAGCCTGCCTTCCTGTGAGAGACAGAGAGATAAAGACAGACATATCGCAGGCTTATCAAGTTGATGCAAAGTACATGACAATGCAAAACAAAACGTCTTGTGAGTGTTTTTAGAGATATGAAGGTCTAACCTCTTGGCTCGCTTTGTGATTTCACTCGCCAACATCCCAGCATTACCAAAAGGGTTCTTTAGAGCTTTCTGCAAGCTCTTTAGCTGATTGCCTGCATTCTACCGAACAGAACACACATTTGAAACGTAATTTCCATACTGTTTGCATTAAAAGTATGTGCAATGGCAGTTTTTAGTAGTGCCAGATGTCAACAACCACACATGCTGTGAGCTTTAGGTGGTTTTGCAGTACAGGAAACTGTAAGGCAGGCAGTTATGTTCTCGGCAGTGTTTTCTTTCCCCTTTTACCTGGAAGCCGTTGAGTGCTACGAACAGTCGCAGGATGTCATTGGTACCCTCAAAGATTCTGAAGATTCGCAGGTCCCTCAATACCCTTTCCACACCAGCGTCCTGCATCAATAACATGTAATGTGAGTGTGAGACGGTGTCAAATTCCCACAAAAATAATGAATCCATTCTTTTAATTCAGTTTAAATAGGAAATTACACAATACATGAGAACATGATAGAAATAGTTTTCAAAAATCCTGATTATGGAAAAAAAAAGTTATGGCATGTGTGTGAGAAATACAGTACAGTAAAATTTTGGAATTAAGATTAAGTCTAATTTATTTTATGAATAATACAGTAAAAACAGTAATAATTTCACAACAGCAACAAGTTTCACAACAGCCATTACTCCTCTCTTCAGTGTCATGTGATTCTTTAGAAATCATCCTAATTTGCTAAATTAAGTTCTCAATTTTTTTTTATTTTTTTTTTTATCAATGTTGAAAAATGTTTTGCTGCTTAACATTTTATGGGAACCATGATAGACTACCATTCGTAAGTTTGGTTAAGTAAGAAAAATAACACTTTTATAACACCTTTATACAGCAAGGACACATTAAACTGTTTAAAAGTGACAGTAAAGACATTTATAACGTTACATAAGATTTATATTTCAAATAAATGCTGTTCTTTGAACTTTCTATTTATCAAATAATTCAAAAAAATGTATCATGGTTTCCAAAATAATGTATTAAAGCAGCACTATGTAACTTTTTCTGTGTTCAAAATGTGCAAAATGTATATATATTTTTTTTACATGTTTGAAACTTATCGGGAGGACGGGAGGTGCTCGTAACGTCTCGGATCGGCCCGTAATTCTTCTCACACGGTACGAGCCGCGACCATGCCAGCATCTGCGATTTTCTCCCGAGAGAAAAAAAATCGCCTGCGAGCTCGTATGTCAGATACATACCTGCATGAATCGCCATAGACATTAACTTATGCCGAGTTCACACTGCACGATTTTCAAAGACATCGCATCACTGTTGGTTTCACACTGAATGACTATCTGGGGTAGCATTCAGTTGTTGCTGTGTTCACACTGCACGATGGAACGACGACAGGAGGTTACACACCGCATGACTTTACAATAGGAAGAATCGCCGACAGCTCTGTCTGGTGCAGGGTTGCCAGGTTTTTGCTACAAAACCCACCCAATAACTACTCAAAACTAGCCTGAAAATAGCCCAATTGCTTTCGAGGGGGTCCCCCAGTAAAAATCGCATTGGGGGGTAAAATACACATTTTTTGGCGGGGTTCTCCTGGTACAATTCACATTCCAGAGCCTAAATATCAGTTATTGGGGTCGCTTCAACCTGCTGACATAAAAAACAACCGGCGGCAATCGTGGATTTGGCAATACTGGTCCGCAAACTACGTTTCATAGCCTATAACTCCTCCCTGAACTTCCCTCTGCCCTGTATCTTGGTCTCTCATTGGCTGTAGGTCATCGCCGATGTAGTTTTCAGTCAGAAATCATTGCACACAGCGTGATTGTGAATCGCGTGAACGAGCACCGATTTGCCTCCGATTTTGGGCATTTGTCTGCGATTTCGCAAAACAGTGAAAAGTGAAACAGTCGGCGAGTGAAAAATCGGGCTAAAATCGTGCAGTGTGAACTCGGCATAAGAGAAGTAGCTCTGGTTGGAATGTTCTTCCGCGGGATGTGTGAAGTTCTGTTTATTAACCGCTAGAGCGCCAAAAGTTACATAGTGCTGCTTTAAGCAGCTTTAATAAGAACCATTATTAATAATTGAGCACCAACAGTCATTGATAATAATAATTAGCAGGAAGCAGGAATAAATTAAATTTTAAAATGTATTAAAATAAAAAACTGTGTGTATGTGTGTGCATATCTATCTATCTTTTATATATAAAGTATAAAAACGTGTGTGTGTGTGTATATATATATATATATATATATATAAAATATGTATTTATATATGTATTAAAACAAGTGGAGCTGAGAGACTTGTGGTTCTAATCTAACTGATCAGTAGCCCACAAAAGAGACAGATTAAGATGAACTGATTAAACTGTTCTCTGGAAATTAGCAAAAACTGCCCATTTTGATCAGTGGCTAGAGGCTGCATCTGCACATTTTGCATCCCAACTAACAAGAGAAAACAAAAACACAACACAGCCACAAAGTCAATTTGCAGACGTGACCTACATTCAGCAAAGACCAATTTTATCTGTGTATGGTTTGGTGTTGCGGCGTGAAAGGTTAGCACTGCTGTGTCCCCCCCCTCGCTAACCAATCATATTGTTGCAGAGGTCTTCCTTTGCAAGACACCTCCAGTTTTTCCACCACCCGGGACAGAAATTTTAGGCCTTGAGAGGGGTAATTGCCCACACAGTAGGTGTTTTTCAGTGTTCACATTTTGAGTCACAATGCAGACACTATTATGTTGCATCGTTATTGCAGCAAAATTAGACTTCCACCCTGACAGAGTCTGGTTTCTGATAAAGCTGACAAACATCTTTGAACAAAACCAACAAAACTTTATCTCTCTTATGTGTTTTTATATATCTAATACACAAAATAGTAAATACAGTATACCTAGATCTAAAACCAGAGAATCATGCATACCAGCCCTAAAAATTGCTATTTTATAGCATTAAAAGAATAGATCACCCAAATATGAAAGTTTGCTGAAAGTTCAGGATGTAGGAAAAACTTTCAGGATGTAGATGAGTTTGTTTGTTTGTTGGAACAGATTTGGAGAAATTTTGCATTACATCACTTGCTCACCAATGGATCCTCTGCAGTGTCAGAATTAAAGTCCAAACAGCTGAGATATCACAATAATCCACAAGTAAACCACTCCAGTCCATCAATTAATGTCTTGTGAAGTGAAAAGCGGTGTGTGTGTGTGTGTGTAAGAAACAGATCCTTCATTAAAATGTTTATCTTTAAACCATCACTTCTGGCCAAAATAGGAATCCATAATCCATAACCTTGTCCTTTCACAACAAAATCCACCAACAATTTTGTTTAGAACTGTTTTTGCTTGTAAACGGTGCTTGATCTGAGCATATTTCTTGCCTGATTCAGATGAGACAACTTTTTCACTAGAGAAAGCAATATTATGGATAGTGGACTTAGCCGAAAACAAGAGTTTAAAGTTAAAAACTTCTTAATTGATGGACTGGAGTTGTGTGGATTACTTGTGGATTATTGTGATGTTTTTATTAGCTGTTTGAAATCTGATTCTGACGGCACCCATTCACTGCAGAGGATCTATCGGTGAGCAAGTGATGTAATGCTAAATTTCTCCAAATCTGTTCCGATGAAGAAACAAACTCATCTACATCTTGGACAGCCTGAGGGTGATTAATTTTCAGCAAATTGTTGTTTTTGGGAGAACTGTTTCCTTAAGGGATTATGGACATAAAAGTATGACTTTCTGCAAATAAATTTGACTTGACTTAAACATTCACGTACATAATGTACATTTTACATTTTAATGATCACAATACGATCAACACACACACACACACACACTGACCTTCATGAATCCCATTCCACCCATAATCTGAATGCATTCATCGGTCACCAACCAAGCTGCTTCCTAGAGGAAAATCCAGCAATGGTAAATTTCCAATATATTCTTTAAACATTTGATCCTAAAAATTTCCAAAATATAAATGTGGGTTTAAATACTAGGACAATTGGGTTGAACAATATGTTAAAAACTTACAGAAGCAAAGATTTTACTAATGGCCGCCTCAATCTGGAACTCTGTGGCTCCGCTGTCCATATTCCCACTAACCATGTAAGCCATTGACTAAATCCATGGAGAAAAGATGAAAGGAGGGAAAAAAAGAAGCAGCAATAAACAGACAAAACAAACTGCTTAATGTAATGGAAAACAGACACAGAAAACACAACAGATGATAAATAGGCTATGTATTTTTAGACTTTCATCACACGTGACCCATTCAAATCACTCTGAAATGATGAGGAAGCTTCCACTTCCTCCAATTCATGTGGAAGTAAGACATTCATAGACTGAGCTCTGCAAGTGTACACAACTAAAGCGCTGATATCTGCAAAGTCCATAAAGAGCACACTGACCATTAGAGATCCTTCGCCTTTGGACTGTGTAAATCTGCTTAATGTATGGGATCAAACAAAAGCTGCATTTACTTGACTCTATAAAATATGTCATATAGATCAGTGGTTCCCAACCTGGGGTCCGTACCCCCCGAAAACATTTTAATGAAGGATCTGTTTCTTACACCCCCCCGTGTGTGTGTGTGTAAGATTTTCATATGTGAACCTATGAATAATAGGTTAGGAACAACTAATATAGTTAGTAGGCAGTGTGTGAGTCTGAAATTACCTTGTTCCCCGAGTAGAAAGTCAACATGTGACAAAGCACTGAATAAACTCACCTCTGTCACATACTGAAGCATTGCCATTCTGGCCATCTTTTCCTGAATGGCACCATAGTTGTGGATTTTGTTGCCAAACTGAGTCCGGTTAGCAGCATGGTCAACCTGTTTGAGAGAAAAAAAAAAGGAAATATAGAGACTACTTAACTAACTGGTGAACTCAAGAGTTCTCAGGAAGAAAAAAATTAGGTTATTTTGGAAATAATAGCTTGAAAAAAAGGATGCAAGCTCATATATTCAATTTCATCCAAAAATTAGCTGGAATTATTGCAGGAATAAAATACATCTAAATGCACCGATGGGACAAAAACCTGACTGGAATTTTCGCTTGGCAATTTTAAAAACCAAGTACGCAAATATGTAAAAGGTCATACAGTATTCATCAAATAACACGAGGGTACGGTTTTACAGCATATGCATTCCCAAATGCTTCCTTTTTATGACTTGACACTTGCTATGTTGAATCTAACCTTAAAACAAACTAGTAACTGAAGACCCACAGGGCGAGTGTACTGCAGTGAATAAGGTCTACACTTAGTTTCCGCTTTCAAGAGTTCCTGGTCTGAGACGGATACACAAACACAGATGCCTGTTGAGAAATCGCCTCCTGTTGTAGCCCACAATCACTCAGCAACTGCACATTTCATGAAAGCATATTGCTATAAGTGCACCAGCATCCTATTCTTGAACATTTTGATTTATTTTTAGCAACCAAAAATGTGCATAATAAAAAATATTTCAGAATTGCATTGGTTTTAGCAGAAACTGAATTAGTTTTTCTGTATTTGGCAGACACTTTTATACCGACTTACGGTGCCTTTAAGCTGTATTTTATCAGTTGCGCAAGAACTTTCACAAATTAGCCAACTGTGATGAGCAACGAGAGAAAAATACGCGGGAAAATTGTGGTGAGGCATGTGCCAATACAAGCTCAGATGCCACGCAGCACGGGGACAGTGCAATGCATGTGGAGGAATTTCCCTGCATATTAAGCAGAGGAAGTGAGGATGATAGGAGTGTCGGCGGGTGGGAGGATGTGGCCTTACATTGGCGCTAACAAAACAGCATGCCAGACAAACTAAGTACGAGAAGAGGAAACGAAAAAGAAAGCGAGAAAAACTTTGTTCAGCATTACATGCTGAAAGAGGCAAACAAACAGAACAAACATCAGATAACATTCACTTATGCACACATACGCACCGCTTTGGAGATGACACCCTTCATGGTGCCAGAGAGAGCGGCGGCCATGCCGAAGCGGCCATTGTTGAGGATGTTCATGGCCACTTTGAATCCACCTCCAACCTCTCCCAGCACACACTCCGCAGGGACACGCACGTTCTCAAAATACACTTCTGCCGTGTTGGATGCTTTGATGCCCATCTTTTTCTCAGGTGGGCCACTGAGAGATAAAGAAAAAGAGATGATACATTTGAAGTGAATTTAGAAAGAACAACAGATAAAGAGACAAGAAAGATGATGACAGAGAGGGGAAATGGTCCATGAAATTTTCAACTCAACAGATTCTTGATCAGAGAACTGCTTTGAAGCAAAACAAGCACTTACTGTGTGACTCCGCCGAAGCTCCTCTCCACAATGAACGCTGTAATTTTATCCTTCATCTCTCCAGTCTTCTCATCCTTCAGAGGAGTCTTTGCAAACACAGTGAAGATCTCAGCAATGCCTCCATTACTAAGACAGAGGAGGCAAAGAACCTGCTTATTATCAATAATGCAATATGCTGGGGTATTCAACCTTTTCAGGCCAAGGACCCATTTGTGGATGGAAATATAGAGAAGGGACGACCTGTTACATATTGTTAGAACATGTTCATTCTAAAGGCCCGTTCACAGCAAGGATGAAAACTATAACAATAACTAAAAGTTTTAATTATATTTTTAATTCTATGACAATAGGAAGGTCCACATTACAGCAATAACGATAACTACACAGAGGAACAGTTTCATTGGAATCACTTTCAGGATTTTTCCAGCTGATGAATGACAGAATACACACAATTTTAAACAGCTTGAGCTTATTAAAGCAGTGAATGACAAAACGGCAATGCGTGGTTATAATAAACAGAACCATATTGTGTGTTGGTGTGGACGCTAATATAATTATCATTATAGTTATCGTTCTTGGTGTGAACAGGGCTTAAGCCTGGACTATAATAACATGTATACAGTACTATTTTAATGTATTTGTATACTTTATTATTATGCTTACATAAATAATGATGATTTATTATTCACATACTTGCACATTTTAATTTTACTTGTGAGAGGGCCAATGAAACATTTAACTGAACTTCAACTTCTTGACTTGAGCTTTGGAGCAAGTTAACGTAATACTGTATTTTTGTTTTCGCAAACCACGTTAACACATTTTCCATTTCTTTTTGCTTTTTTTTTTTACTTTGAGATCAAGTAATATTTGACCTCATTGCAAACCCATGCAATGTAACAATTAACTAGATTTTTACATTGTCTAAAGAAAATGTGAGTGATGCTTCCTTGTTCTACATTTGTGGTCATGCAATTGTTCTCAATTGTTTATAGTGGTTTTCTAAAGAGTTCTGGAAGTTTCTTGATGGTTAAATCCCAAGTCTCTATAAAATTCTGGTCTCCTCCACCATTATAAATCTATGGGATTTTTTTGCCCAGTTTACATCCATCAAAATTATATTTCATATTAATTTGAAAAGTAGCAGAACACCTCACCTCATCAAGCTGCACAATTTGATTGTATCGGGCAAGCGTGGCAAAGTTTAATACTGAAAGTTAGGGGTTTAGAAAATCCCCTTTGCCTCCAGTATGAACAATAAAAACCATGATGCCTGCTAAGCTCCACTAAGTATAACAGTTCTTCACACTACTAAACTTAGTATATTTAGTTACTCATATACATTTATGAGTTGCTAAAATGCACTGTGAAAATTTCTCAGGTTGTTACTAGAGTTACCCGACGATGCCCCCTTGTGGCCAGAACATCTTTGCCACCACACAATGTGTGTGGGTGTTTGTGCATATTTGTTAAGAGTAAAATCCCATCACACACACCTGATCCAGATCTTGCTTCCATTCAGGGTGTAGTACTGGCCGCAGGGGGAACAAACTGCATTGGTTTTAATGGAGGCTGCATCAGAACCACTCGCTGGTTCAGTAAGACAGAAGGCAGCAATGTGCTCTCCTACCAAAAACACACAGGACAGAGTTATTATTCAACAACCATAAACCATAGTTCACCCAAAAAATTTAAATACTCTCAAGAATTCATATAAACTTTTTAAATATTTATATTAATGAATTATCTGAAGAATTAAGCGACTTTGTATGCTGGATGTATGCTTGGTAATACTATAATCATTTTATGTACGCTGATGATTTAGTTTTTTTTCCCCCGAGTAGTGTTGGTTTTCACCAGCTGCTAAATATATGTTCTGATTATGGGATTAGATATGATGTACAATATAATACAAAAAAAAGTGTTGCCATGATATGCAGAGCAAAAGAAGATAAAGATCTTAATTTCCCAGATTTTTATCTGTCAGGGCAAATATTAAATGTGTGCACTAAAACAAAATATTTGGGTCACATTATTAATGATGAAATAAGTGATGAGTGATAATGAGGACATGTACAGGCAGCGTTGTAATTTTTTTTTTAGAGCATATTGTACATCTTTTTATACTGCTCCTTTGCGAGTTAAGTTTAAAGAAAGCCTACGCAAGCTACAGGTTGCTTACATTGACTATCTGAGGATCCTGCTGAAAAAAAAACAAGGTGGAGCAGTGCAAGTGATCTATTCTGAAAGGTAACAGTACAATCCTTTCCGGCTTTAATGAGAAATTTGATGTATAAATTCATTTGTCGGTTGGATGATTCACAGAATGCTATTATAATGTTGCTGTTAAATCCTAGGCTTACTGTGGTGCGATATCAGTCACTTACGAGAAAACATTGGTATAAAAATATAATTTTTTTAATGTGTATTGCTTATGGACCTTGAGTCTGGAAATAAATTTGAATCAAACTGAATCGAATCTTAAGAAGACTGCCCGTTATGGGTTTTCAATTTCAGATTCTTACAATTTTTAGATTTGGTCTGCTAATCTTGAAAGTTTGGTAACATTAGTTTAATATTTGTGAAAAGTGCAATTACTGTGCAGTGAAGTTTAGTCTAGTTTTTATACTGGTGTGAATTGACAGTGAAATAAGATTAAAGATAGTAGACCAAAAACACACATTTTAACCATTTGTAAAAATAAATAAATAAAAAAACTTTACATGAACATAAAATATTATTTGTTATACTATTGTGCAATATTTATTTAAAATTCTTTAAAGTGCATTTTATGACGTTTATTCAACATGAATACATGACTTAAATCATAGTTTGCAATTATGTGTTTTCTAATTAATCATCAACCAATTTTTCAGTCATGACAGCCCCATTTGGAATATTTATGGCTGACTTTGTGTGTCAGACAGAAAATAAGTAAATGTATTTTTTATAATACAGGATGAAACACTGACAGTACAAGAATTTATTCAAAATATGCCCAAATATTATGGCTATTTCTAAATTCTATGTTAAGTTTAAGTCACAGTTAAACATTGGCGCAGTTGTTGTGTGTGCTCTTCACATGATCAAACATATTGTAGCTCACTCACCAGTGGCCAGCTTTGGAAGGTACTTCTCTTTCTGCTGAGGGTTTCCAAAAAGCAGGATGCCTTTGAAGCCAATGGACTGATGGGCACCAAGAGTGATGCCCACACCCAGATCATGCATCCCAACAATCTCCACCAGCCTGGCGTACTGTTAACGGAGCGGTATATGCATAAATTTCATGTGGATCTCTAGGTTTCTCTATGTTTATGTCTCTACCTCCTACTCAAATGGAAGCAAAATGAGAATGGATCTTGTGATCTTACCTGTGTGTTGGTGAGGCCCACGCCACCAAGTTCTGCAGGCACCTGAAGACCAAAAGCTCCCATCTCCTTCAGGCCTTCCATTGTGTGTTCCTCCACCTTCTCCAGAGCATCATTCTTCATGGGGTCATTCACTTCCTGGAAACACACATAGGAACATTGCAAAGAAAATGAGAGAGAGAACAAAAAAAAACAGTTTGACTGCTTACATATTTCTGCTAAAATCTCAGTGTCATGTGAGCTATATTTGAGTATATTATATTAAAAGAACGTTTTGGAGGTAATAAAACTTTAAATACCTTTAGAATAAAGGTGGAAAGTATAAATATTTTTTTGTCCAATGATGGGACACTTTCTCAAGATTTAATTTTGAGCTTAATTTTCTCACATTTGTCCATTGTTTGAGTTTTCAATGCTATGTACAATGAGTGTTTTTAAATATTTAAGGAAACCAGTCTATAAAAAATGAATTCATAATTCTAAAATAGAAAGGTAGGTGAAATAATCTTACCTCAAAAAACTTACTGCATGGCCCAACTAACTCCTTGAGGAACTGTGACTGCTCTTCATTGAGCACTTTATGAACGAATGAAAAAATATTCAAGGAAAAAAATACAGTAAACTTACACTCAGCAACACTGAAGTGTGAATATAATGCATTAAAAATACAAAAAAAAACTAATACTATAACATTAAAAGCAAAAATCAGTCTAAAATCAACATTTTCCGGTTTTAGCAAACATTTTAAAAATTAACATCTGGTGACAACACAATAACACTAGGCCAATGTAACAATGCAATCTAAAACACACTTTGGCACAGGGGAAAAGACTTTGGAGTCACCTGAGGGGAAGGGGAACACCTGAGAAGTGCTGATTTGCCCTTTGAACATGTTCACAGCAAAGGACTTTGACTCCTGAGGGGAAACAGTTATGAGCCTCTTACAGTAATAACAACACTGTCTCTATATTATAGAAAGATCACAAAAGTGTGTGGCATCATATTTGTTTTATAACTCATCTGAAAATGTCTCACGAGATTAAAAAGCAACATTTGCAGTTATCATAAGATTTGCCTCTCAAATCAATACACAATGTGACTGAATCCAGCACATACACTCACGTACCACAATAGCCATCTTATCAACCTTCTCAGCTGTCATTGCGGCGTCGCTGCCGACTACATTCTTGTCCAGAACAGCCTTGGAAAAATAACAACTGCAAGTTACTGGTTTGTTTTTATGCATGTAACAAAACAACACAGAAATCTACAGCATTCTCATTTTTTCAGTACTTGGCTAATATTGCTTATGACTTATTTTGTTGGTTTAAATGTGAGTGAGTGAGTGACGTGACATGAGGCCAAGTATGGTGACCCATACTCGGAATTAGTGCTCTGCATTTATCCCATCCAAAGTGCACACACACAGCAGTGAACACACACACACCGTGAACACACACCCGGAGCAGTGGGCAGCGGCGCCCGGGGAGCAGTTGGGGGTTCGGTGCCTTGCTCAAGGGCACCTCAGTCGTGGTATTGAAGGTGGGAGAGAGCGCTGTACATTCACTCCCCCCACCTACAATCCCTTCCGGTATGAGACTCGAACCTGCAACCTTTGGGTTACGAGTCCGACTCTCTAACCATTAGGCCACGACTTCCTTTTTTTTTTTTTTTTTATGTGAGTGATGTGACATAAATGAAAGTAATTCTACAACAATTTACTAGATGAATGTTTTCACATTTGCTATAGGGCTTTCTAAGCTCTTCTACTGAAAGCCCTTTTTGGTTTGGTGGGTTCAAGTACAATGTGACAAAGTTTTCCATGGCTTGACATTGTGACAAAAAAAGACTACCAAGAAGAGCAAAGAGCAATGACAAGGAACATATTACTTTCCCTTATAAACCTTCTCTCACACACAAACAAATAATCTCATACACAACACAGTGTGATAGTGAATCAACCATAATAATATTTTTATATTTTCCTTACCATCTCTGAATATTTATTCTGACATGTAGCATCTGATTTTGTGTAGGTCAACCACAATATTTACGTAACGCGTAAGACCACATGGCAAAACGCCTAGTGCCAAGTTCCTGTGGGTCATGTGACCTGGAAGTGAACTTTACTCCAGATTTATACTAATGGGTGTCTGGTCATGTGACCTGGAAGTGAACTTTACTCCAGATTTATACTAATGGGTGTCTGGTCATGTGACCTGGAAGTGAACTTTACTCCAGATTTATACTAATGGGTGTCTGGTCATGTGACCTGGAAGTGAACTTTACTCCAGATTTATACTAATGGGTGTCTGAGGACAAGCACCTCTATTTTTTCCCCACAAGACATGACCGGATTGGCTACAGCATGATGTGTTGTGTCAGTTCTGGTCACAGAGTACTTGGTGTACATAGTGACATAACCTATGTTTGAAAATGTGATCATGAATACATTATATTGATATGCAATGATAAGTCTCACCTCTGCGGCCTGGCTCGCGTAAAAACGAGCATTTTGCACTGCCACAAGAGCTCCAGTTTGGCGCTGCGCTCTGACAAAGGAGAGAAAGTTGGAAATAATCATATTATATAACAGTCATATATTGTCTTAACCTCATCTGCATGTTTCTATATATCCATCAAAACATAGTTAGATATTCTAATTGGTTTTAGTTTCAGTTGTAGTTATAGTATTATTGTGTGTTAATTTTTAATGCTTCGTTCAGATTGGTCAATGGAGTCATCCTGCAGTCAACTTGACCATTGCCCACTGAACTATAATAGACAACATTATACACTATATATATATATATATATATGTGTGTGTGTGTGTACATACAGTATATATACAGTATATATATATATGTTCATTCGGGAGACACTTTCAAATTATTTTTTCCACCTTCCTTTAACTAAAATAGTTTTTGTTTTACATAATAATAAACTCGACCTGAATGAAAACACCGGTCTCACCCTGTAATAGCTGGTTGTAGACGGAAGACAGTGCTGCAGATCGCAGGACTTTGAGTAACTTTACGCAACAACATGATGATGATTAGGCCGAGATTCTTGTCTTTCTTGCCGAACGTTGTTTATCTCCTGTGAAGCGGAAGTGTCACGCTTGCCTATGGATCGCGGACAAATTAAAAAGTCATTAAATGCCAGTAAACAACGAGACAACAATGTCCAGCTAGAGGTAATGGGTTCTGAACGGAGTGCCCAACAATGCAGCAGAACCGGTTTTATTTCGCCCTTGACTGACTCTTCCAGTTAGTGGCTCTTCCACTGATCTATATATAATGACTATTATAGATCAGTTGGCTCTTCCCACCGCAGGTCCTGTGTACGGGGACGCGACACGAACACTTCTGCTACAAAACACGTCTGAAATAGCTCTCCAAATACGAAAACTACTGATAAACGAAGCGCTTTGATCCACTGTACAGCTTGCTGCCTACCGGAAGTACACATCGTTTAGTGGCACGAGAAGAGTCAGGTAACGCTGCTGATCTCAGATCAGCTCTTACAGACACTCCGGGGGAGTTGCTACAATACAGCGGAAGGTTCCTTTGTGAATCACAGTGAAATGAAATGGATATAAGCTGAACCAAGATATTTTTATGAGACATTATATTAAATTATGTATAAGATAATATTCCATATATATATATATATATATAGGCTATGAGCTTGCATGTACAAAGCGATTACATTTTCGCTATTATGTCATAATATATGAATTAAAATGTAATTTAAATAGGCCTAATCGAAAAAAAATTATTTAAAATAATTTGTATAGGTGGTAATAATTTACATTTATTCATTATCCAAAGCGACTTACAGTTGAGGAATACAACAAGCGATGTATCATAAGATGGCAATAAACACGAGAAGTGCCCGTTATACAAGGTTTCAGTCATCGTTCAAAATAGTAAAAAACTAGGACAGGAGGATAATAAGAGAGCAGAAAAGGTGAAAAGTTTATTTAATTATTATTATTAATTCTTATAATTAACGTTTAAACAAATGTGTAAAGGTTACTTTTCGAGAAAATGTTAACTTTTTATTGAAAAAAGGTCACTTTTTATTCAAGTTAAGATTTCTTTGGGTAGATCATTTTCTGTACAGGCGCGTTCCTATACAAAGTCTTGATTACAAAAAGGCAAAAAGGTTGAACACAATGACCCAACAGCAAGACAACATAGAAAAGTATCAAACCATTGTTTTCGACCAACAAATATTGTAATTAATACATTGTATAAATTGACAAAATTTGGACAGTCTGTTAAATTCTAGATAATCATTCATTTTATATTGAAGTGATGGGTCTCCAGTGGCAACTCAGAGTACTCCATCTGATAGCCTTAAAAATTATTCATCCAAAAGTTAAAATTCTGAAGATTATTTACTTACCCTCATGTTGTTCCAAATCTGCAACATGCTTTATTTAAGTGGAAAACAAAATTAGAATTTCTAAATAATTTTTTTTAGATTTTTTCCCCCAATGGCTGTTTGTGACAAAGCCTGTCAAACTGCAAAAGGGGGGAAAACACACAATAACAGCACTTAAAATTTAATTCTCATTAAGTCTTTTTCAATAAATTTAGAAATGGCACCTTAATGCATCACACCACATTTGACGTCACTGAACTCATAATGCCATTGATTCTGGCACATGTTGTAGGTAATGTCAAAGTGACAGTTTGATTTTGCGTATTGAGATTTGAGAGCTGCAGTGGAAGGAAAGAGTTTGCATAACTAAAAATGTGTGTTTTACACTAAAATACAACAACCAAGAAGGGTGATTCTATATAACACTTATACAGTAGTTATGCATATAAATATTATTTCTTGTGTTATACAGTATATAAGATAAAGATTGAAACTAAAACACAAAAATGAGACATTAGCATCAAACACTTGACAATTCTCACAGAATAAATGACTAGTTTCGGAGTTAATTCTATCAAATTTATTTGGAGTGACAGCATGCAAAAGTGACAGTATCTGATGATATTCAAAATGTAACACTTCAACATGGCATTCCATTGAGACTCAGTAATTATGTAGCACCTGAATATTTGGACCTGTATATCTATAAACTCATATAAAAAGGCGCTATGATTATCAGCCATGCAAAGAGACAAAAAAAAATCATCTCTGGAGTAGAAAATAGAATAAACAACCTATTCTACCCAGAAAGTACCTTTTATGGGGTTAAAACTTCCTCTGCACGTACCGTTTTAGTACAATCGTTTTATAGTCTGCCTATTTGTGAAGGTACTAGCAGGTCTTTGAAAGGGATTGCTTTCTAAGACCAGGAATCAGAAGAGTTCTTAATTTCAGAAACTGACAACCAAATATTTGTTTCCATGAACCCTGGCTCCAATCAGCAGTACAAAGACAGTTTACAAAGGCAATTTTTAAAGCATACAGCACATAGTACATGAGAGAAAAGCTTTCAGAATTCCTTGGTACACTTTAAAGCACTACTTGGAGACATAATACACCTGATCAATTGTTGCAACCTTTTGAATCCTTTTAAAGGTTTTTGAAGGCATGCCTAGTTTATATCTTGCAATCCTGACTTTTTTTTGTCTGAATTCTGAGTTTGCATCTCGCAATAGTTTTTTTTTTTTTAAGTCATATTGATTAAAAAATAAAAAGGTAATTTTTAATCTCACAATTTTGACTTTTTCCCCCTCACAACTGCGAGATTGTCACAATTCAGACTTTTCTTCTCAGAACTGCAAGTTAATATCTCACAATTCTGTTTTTTTTTTCTCAGAACTGCAAGGAAAATCATGAGATCTTAAATCAAAGCCCTTCCAGCAATTTGTGGAAACATTTAAAGAAAATAACAGGACTCTGAAAATAAGCCAATTCTTTTCAGTCATCTAGAAGGCCAGAACCCTATTGTGGCTAATAATACCACAAAGACAAAATAGATTTTGAAGTCTGTGCTATGCAAGACTTCCTACCCTTCTGTAAACCCTGTTCCTACCGTCAAGGACAAACACTAACTCTAAAGAGCTGCACTGATACAGTAAACTACATCTCTGTCAGTCACAGAGTAGAACTCACAGTTATCATGTAATTACAAACCTCTCTGCTTTCACTCCTTCACTTGTGCATCGACGGTTACATCCTTCATTACATCACATCCACAAAAAACTCACTGGGGTTGCCCATGGCCAAGTGGAAAGACTGCCTAGAGGCAGTTAGCTCAGGCGGGATGGAGCCCAGGTCTCGGGTTGGTGGAGCTCCTGGAGGCCCACCAGGGGTGCCGGAGGGGGGCAAGCCAGGGTGGGGCGGCAAAGTAGGCGTTTGTGGGTGTGGGGCTCCAAGTGCTAGGTGTGGGTGTGGATGTTGAGGCACCATCATCACCATCATTGGGTTGTAAGGGATGGGGATTCCAGGAGGATATGGGGCGAGATGAGCAGGCGGGACACGATGATGCGAGCGCTGGCTCGAGCGCTGACTCGAGCGGCTGTGTTCGCTAGGTGTGGCTGAGCCGTGGTCTCGTCTCAGGCTGCTGCGAACAGAGTAATCTGATTCGCTGCCGCTGCCAGAACGCGAGTCAGCCCCGCCCCCACCAGGAGATTTATCATCACGTACGCTACCGCCCGCCGTGCTGCCAGATATGCTTTTACTGCCCCTTCTCTTCTCTCCGTCACTGCGTGTGGAGCCACTGCTGTGACTCCCTGAGAGAAACCGAGACAAGAACACAACAGGGTGTTGACAGGGCTTGATTATTACCATTACTAAAATACCATTATATACACTTAAAATAACACAGATGAAAACAAAACTTAATAAATACAAATGAAAATAAATAAGTGCAGCATATTTGTCCAGCACTTTCTCAATTTTAGTTCCATAATGAAAATAAATGGATATACACTACCATTCAAAAGTAAAACTTTTAAAAGTTTTTAGAAATTTTTTTTTTTTTAATTTGTTTTCTTAAATGTGTATATATATATAGTATTTATAATGACCTTTTTCTTATTTGTAAGTCGCTTTGGATAAAAGCGTCTGCTAAATGACTAAAAGTAAAAGTAAAGTAAAGTAAAAAGTAAAAAAAAAGTATTGTGAGGCTGCATTTAAACCATTAGTTAAAACAGTAATTCTGTGAAATAGTATTACAATTCAAAATAATTGTTTTCTATCTAAATATTTTTTTTAAATGCAATTTATTCCTGTGATGGTAAAGCTGAAGCCATTATTCCAGTCTTCAGTGTCACATGATCTTTCAGAAATCATTCTAATACGCTGATTTAGTGCTCAAGAAACAATTCTCATTATCAACGTTGAACAGTTGTGCTGCTTAATACTTTTGTGAAAACCGTAATACATTTTTTTCAGGATTCTCTGATGAATAGAAAGTAAAAAAAAAAAAACAGCATTTGTCCGAAATATCATTTTTTTTTATAGCAATGTAAAAGTTGTTACGGCCACTTTCAATCAATTTAATGCTACCTTGCTGAATAAAATAATAATAAATAAAAAAATGAGCGTCAGTGTAGTTTGTTACCTTCACTGTGCTGGCTGCCTGCACTGCCTGGGCCATAGCTGTAGTTGGAGAGCTCATGGTAGGGAGGTGGCTGGGTGGAATAGGGGTGAGGGTACTGGTACGTGAAAGAGTGGAGCAGAGGCCATGGTGTTGCTCCCGGCAATGGAAGAGGGGCCAGAGTGTCCTGGTCTGATGCACCACTGGAACCATCATTATCGTTAAGAGAAAGGTTGGCCATGTCTGAGAGGAAGAAAAAATTAGAGATTAAATAACATTTATGCATTCAGGCAAAAATAACATTTATTTTGCTGTATGTGTATTTTTTTATCTTTAAAACATGAAGCTGATTTTACTTACAATTTTCACAGTTACTGAAGTCTCCAAATATGTAATAACACTGTTCAGAGAAGGTGATTTTGTTAACAGTGTGTCTGATGAAACCAGCCTTTAGTAGGTTACTGGCATATTTACGAGCTTCCCGTCTGTCCTGAAACCCATCAATGTGATGATACAACCACTCAACCACATCAGAGCCTATTCACACAATCATAACGTCAGAGAAAAACAAACATTGGATTAGATTGAAGGTCCATTTGTCTCATAGTCACAAAGATCATTTAGGAACAGTGTGTAAATACAGTCTCAGGTAAAAGCCTCTGACCTAAGAAAGCATTGGGAATGGTGATCTTTAGCCACATGCGGTCTCTGACCTCCAGACCGGACTCAGGAGATGCCATGGCCTTAGCAACCGATGCCATGTCAGAGCGAAGAGACAGGTTAAACTCGTCAAATCCTACAGACAGAGAAAGAGAGATTAAATAATAGGGCTAAGAGAGAGTATGCTTGTAAAAGGTCTAGAAAAAGTAAAGGAGAAAACAAGCACAATACTTACGTTCAGTTTCAGTGACAGATGAGCTGGAGGTGATTGTGCTGCTAGGGTAGGATGGAAACACCCCTGTGAGAGCTACTGAATGATTGACCCATGCTGCTGGATCTATGGGGTGGATTGGCTCATCTGACAGACAAGATGGGAAAGGATGTTAGATAAACGAATCTCAAATAATATATACAAGTGCATCTCAATAAATTAGAATTTTTCAATGTTGAAAACAGTTGCACAGCCTAAAATTTAGGTTGAAACCTTGATAGATTTTGTCTCAGAATTCTTTGACGAAGACAAAGTTGAAAAGAACAGCATTTATTTGAAATCTTCTGTGACATTATTAATGTCTTTACTGTCCTTTTGACCAATTTAATGAATCCCTGCTGCATAAAATTACTTTTAAACATTTGAGCAGTAATTTATTAGGCCTAATAAATTCCATGCAATGTTATAATTTTATATTTATGAAATATATATATATATATTACATAAATTAAACAGGAATTAAAATTAGACTCACTGCGTGGCAGGGAGAAATAACCTTGTGGAGAAGGGTCCCAACATTTTGCCACAGTCAGGGTGATGGGTCTAAGAGAATAAAAGTGATATTATATCATTGCAGGTTATATATTATTGTCTACTAATATATTTTTTACTAATAATAACAACTTGCATAGAGTGCAATACTTGGTCCTCCTGCTGTAAGTCATGTCAGAATAATTTGATTAAGAATATAAGCAATATATTTATGAGAAAAGTGCACATGTTGTATTGACCAGTGGGAAACCAATGGGATTTTCTTTGAGTCTTGATTTCGGAGTTGGAGGATATGAAAATAGATGGATGGATAAATGGATCATCTTCTGTGGCAGCCCAAAAAAATGATAAAATACACTGCTAAACCTTCAATTACACCAACGTGTATCTTTTGCTCTTCATTTTGTTGTATTAGTGTTAAAAAATTTACTGTTTATTGGAAAAAGAAAGATAAATATGAAATTGTCCTTTTTAAAAATGGGACGTTCCCATGAAGACTTGAAGGCAAGCTTAAGCCAATTCTCACAGACTCACCCAGGTTTATGGACAATCTCACGGAGCAACCTGACCGCATCATCATTACTCATGTTCTCAAAGTTGATGTCATTCACCTGCACAGAAACAAGACAACAATCAGTCTAACAAACATTAGACCCAGTAATTAAAACAGAACTGCATTAACCCTGCAGCAATGAAAGTACTGATTCTTTGTTTAAGGGTAATTTCTACTGAAACGGCCGCAATGTTTGTGTCTTGAAGCTGGGTGTGGCCTGAGAATACTGTCTTAGATTTTAATGTTAAGCATTCAAGTTTGACAGGAAATAAAATAGCAGTCACATCACTCATCTGACAGGCCAGTCCTCCATTAAAAAGAGATCAGGATGTGCAGGTCTCAATTTGTGCCTGATTTCCCAGCACTAACCACTTTTTCCTATGAATGTGTATACACAAACACACCTGCAGCAGCATGTCTCCAGGTTCAATGCGTCCGTCTGCAGCTACAGCTCCTCCCTTCATGATGGAGCCAATATAGATGCCTCCATCACCTCTCTCATTACTCTGACCCACTATACTGATGCCCAGGAAATTATACTTCTCTGTAGGACACAACAAACAGAAAGGAGCACATTATGAATTAAATACAATTCATATTTAATAAATAGCAGGACAGAAATGGAGGAACAGGTAAGAAATGGCACTAACCCATGTTAAGGGTGACTGTAATAATGTTTAGGGACATGGTTGAATCTGTCACACTGCTAAAAGAGGAAGCCTATAACAAAAACAAGAAATCATTAAAACTCAGTTAAATAAAACAAATTGTTACAAATTGCTCTTTCTTCTGTGGAACAAAAAATACGATATTTTGAAGAATGTTGGTAACCAAACCGTTTCCGTTCCCTCTGACTTTCATTTTATGCATATTATATGGAAAATAAAATGGAAGTAAATAGGAGCCAAAACTGTTTGGTTACCAACATTCTTCAAAACATCTTAATTTCTGTTCTGCAGAAGAAACAAAAAGGTTTCATACCCTCTCCAGACGTGGGCGCTGTTTCCTGCGTCTGCGATGGCGTTTTAGCAATCTAGATGCTGTGCTCTGCTCAGTGGAGCTGCTGAACCTGATCGCAAACATTTAGTAAAATAAACATTCATAATCAAGGCATAATCTGCAATATTGATTAATCAGTGCTTCTCAACTGGTTTTGCTTCAGGATAGAGATTTTATTACATAGGATATCTAATGGAAACCTAATATAACACAAACATACAAACCTTTTGTCTTCTACCACTGACAGATGAATTGGCATCAAAATTTTGTTGAGTTTGATTGGAAGCGTTGTTTTTGAAAAAACAAAATATAAGTCTATTGGTTTTGCTATCCTAACTTTGTGCAAATATAATGTTATGCAAAATATTATTTGCATTTAACATTGTTTCCCATACTGCACGCAAACCTATCCGAATAGATCAAAACCCATTTTTGGATTGTGACCCACCAGTCGAGAACCACTGGACTAAAACCAAACTAAAAGCATACACTGATGCTGATACGCTCTTGTAAAGTTCAATCACTTGATTCAGATAACAGAAATAAAACCTTCTGACATTAAAAAAAAATTACACACAACCTAAAACCAGAGATCTGATTGAAGTGGACTTCTGTAAAGGTGAAGCGTGTAATTTTCTTGACACTTCAAAACGTTTTCCAACTCCAATCCAATCTTTAACCATGCACACTTGCTCGGACCTGCTCATCGTATCATCGTCATCTGAATCACAGAAGCTTGTGGTGTCCAGTTCACTGCTCATCACTGTGGTGGCACTCTCATAGCCAGCCAGGTGTCTGTCCATACGGGACTGTCCATTCATACGTGGCCCTGAGACAAAAAGAGAAAGAGTACAGCAAAATGAACATAGACTGCTTTGTCAACATATTGAAATACTATTGACATAATTAAAAAAATTATTAGGTAACGTCAATCAAGCAACACAGGAGACAGAACAGACCATGTTGATCCAAGCTCTCTCTGGGTCGAGGTCTCTCTCTCCTGAAAGACACAACTGACTCAGTCTCTGTCTGATCATCTAAGGACTCCAGGCTGCCTGCAGTGTTGGGACTGAGCACACACACACACACACACATGTAATGCAATGATTTATATTCAAGACACATCTGTACATCTTTGCATGCTGAGCGAACCTTAAATTTTTAAAAGCCAGCTGCAACCAATCTCAGATGAGAAATTGACAGCATGAGACCCTGGGGGAAAATCACATTCTTAGCAAATATATTTGACTTATTTCCAGTAAAAAATAAAAATTCGTTGAACAAGATAAATTTACCTGAAAAGCCAAAACTGCTTTTAGATGTTCATAGAATTTATCTTGAATATAAGTAATTTACCATGTTTCATTAGCATTTTTTTAAACTAGTTTTATCCCGCAAAGCAAATGTTTGACATATTTTGACTAATCTGTGATACAGGCTGTCTGTCTTGAAAAGCAAATAAACAAACAAGTGAGTTTCCCTTCGAGTAAAGCTCCCATTCTTATAATATGAGAAAGCGTTTTTTAAGGGTTGGAGAGAGAACTGCTGCAAACAGCAACTGCAAAATGACATTCAATGGCACAAAACAGACATGCAGATTAACATACTGGAAGGAAGGGGGTCTGGAGTCTCCAATGCCCCCCGTCCTCTCGGCAGGAGGTGGAGGCAGGGGAGGAGGGGGAGGTGAGGGCTGAGACTGGACCTCTACCGGAGGAGCTGGGGGTTCGGCTGCAGGGGTATCTGAGGACACCAGCTAACAGAAAGAGAGAAGATTGGTGTGAGAGTGAATGTGATCCATAAAAAACAAGGAACTAAAAAGGACTATGGGAAAAGATCTAATGACAATAACAACACAAATAATTTTTTACCCAACACATACTCGTGGAGCTCATTCAAAAGTGTAAACTGATCACACAATGCTTCAGGTCAAACATATCCAGTGTCTGGGCTTTACGTAACTACAATTTAAATGAGGACCAAGTTGGAGAGGTAAATAGCTGCAAGGAGACAGGAAACTCTATTCAGCTCTGTTCGGGGCGATCAAGCTTTTTGAAAAGCTTGAATAGAAGTGCAATAGAAAATTTAACTTAACGAGAAAAGTAAAAACATCAACAATCTTCACAATCTGCAACAAAACACTGTATGCTAAAGCATAAAAAGAGTCAAAGCCATGTACTTGAGATACGAAAGAAAAATCAGATGCATTATAAGAGGCCACATACAGTATCATTGTAAGCCCTTCTCCTTACTTCATGCTAATGGATGATAGGTTATTGTACACTCCTCCTCAAGGGACCTAGAGCTATCCTGACGGTAGTCTACTATTTCCATCCCAGAGGGTCTGGTTTCATCCAAGCCTTTTGATTTAAGCACCTGCTTTTCTTTGAGGGCTTTTAGATTAGGCTGGATTTCAGTCTTCGTGTGAAGGGCCTGACACACACTTTTGGTGCTCTTTAAAGTTTCACTGTGACAAATCAAAATAGACGTGTCGCTACAGGGATGACAAGCTTCAGCGAGGTTTAGTGAAATGGTGCAGTTTGCACTTATAAAACCGAGAACTGTTATGACACTATTAAGCATCATATTACAGTACAGTAAAATATATATCGTTTGGGGGAAAAGCTACTGCTGAATGACAGAGAGAACTGGAACAGGAACAGTTCTTACCCAGGAGACAACTCTTCCATTGAAGCATGGCAGCTTGGCACTGTCGTCTGAGATCTCCTCCTTCACCACCCTGAGCAGACACAATTACCAAAGAGAGACAGAATTAAAATGAAGGAACACACATTTTCACAGATTTATGAATTTATACATAAAATGCATGTATCTAGGCTATTTTGACTTTACTTATGGTATGGACAATGTATATACTTTTTAAAATATATTAAGAAAATATGAGTGCTTGCACACTACAAAAAAACCAACAACAACTCACTGTCACAATGCTGATATTTAATGTTAATATCCCAATTTTATATTATATTCTGTTCCCTGGCTCATGTCCCTCCTAAAATATATGACTATGGAAATATTTGTACATTTGAACTGTAATGTAATACAACACACATCTCGTCCACAAGCCACACAATCTGAGGTGAATTTATGTCTGCAGAACAGTAACAGGGCTCAGCAATAAGGATTTTTTTTTAATCGACTAACTGAGCCAGTAGTAGTAATTTTTTTACTTGCCCAGTCAACAATTCTCACTGGCCGGACCACAAAAGACTGCATTTCTGCTTGAAATATTTATATTACAAAAAGAAAATAAACTAGTTCATGAACACACAAACAAAAAATATACGCTGCTATTCTAAAGTTTAGAGTCAATATAATTGTTAAATTATTCCTTTTATTCAACAAAGACACATTCAATTTATCAAAAGTGACAGTACAGACATTTATAATATAAAAAAAATTATAATATTATGAAACATTTCTATTTCAAATAAATGCTGTCCTTTTGAACTTTTTATTCATCAAAGAATTCTAAAAAAACAATATATTGCAGTTTCCATAAAATAATAATAATAATAAAAAGAAATGTTTCCTGAGCACCAAATTAGCGTATTAGAGTATTTTCTGAAGGATCATGAGACACTGAAGAATGCTGAAAATTAATCTTTTTGTCATTACAGAAATTAATTACATACATTAAAATAGAAAACAGTTACTTTAAACTGTAATATTTACTTTTACATTTAGTCATTTAGCAGACGCTTTTATCCAAAGCCACTTACAAATAAGAAAAAGTAATTAAAGCTAAAACTCTATAAATACTCATATATATATATATATATATACACACACACATATATACACACACACACATATATACACACACACACACTCTCTCTCACACACACTCTCTCTCTCTCTCTCACACAACCTGACGACACACACACACACTCTCTCTCTCTCTCACACCCTCACTACACACACACACACTCACACA
>NW_015505379.1:989214-990133 GCF_001515645.1 Sinocyclocheilus grahami
AAAGAACAAAAGGTATGAGTATAATAATGATTCTAACATAACACTAAGCCAAACACCAAAAACAACTACATGTGTATGTACAGCCACACACATATACATATACATATACATGTACATATAAATACATTCAATATATATCTATTATTTCATTTCCATTTTGTATGTTGAAGTACTGAAATATATTAATACATTATTATATTTCACAATATTAGTTTTAACTGTATTTTTGATCAAATAAATGCAATCTTGGTGAGCATAAGATACTTCTTTCTATTAAAAAAAAACTGACCCCAAATTTTTGAACGGTAACGTTCATGCATTCTTACTGATGCTGCCAAGACTCAACACAAGACAGTTTTCCGAATCTGACAAAATCACATCTATTTTAGCCAACTAGATAACATTATCTTGTTGACAATTCAGCAGAACTGTCATTGCCATAACAATGTAGAATTCAGCACTGAAAAACAAATGTTTAAGTTTGCAAGGCATAACGATGGATGTACAAGATCAATGAATGTCATATTTTTAGTAGCAATGCAGCACTGGCAGCACATTATGCCAAAATTTTATCAGAGTTAGGCATTTGAATATGTATCAGCAATATAACAGTGATGCTTGCCTTAGGAAACACCACTAATAGTTATATTAATAACTTTTAATTAAAAGAATTAAAGGGGTCATATGATGCGATTTCAAGTTTTCCTTTCTCTTTGGAGTGTTACAAGCTGATTGTGCATAGATAAGATCCCTGAAGTTGCAAAGACTAAAGTCTCAAAACCAAAGAGTTATTCTTTATCAAAGTTAAGACTCTGCCACGCCCCCCTAAAACGGCTCGTTCTAACACGCTCCCACATATCTACCTCACTATGTGGAAATATTAGCATAATGCCGCCCAAATGTGCACGCAAAGAAAGAA
>NW_015505379.1:990260-992330 GCF_001515645.1 Sinocyclocheilus grahami
GTGTGTGTGTTAGTGTTGGGTCGTTCTTGAACGATTCGTTCGTTTTCAACAAATCTTTAATGTGACTTGGGAAGAACGAGTCGTCTCGGGGAGTGATTCGTTCAGTCGCGCATCAGAATCAGAATCAGAATCAGAATGAGCTTTATTGCCAGGTATGTTTACACATATGAGGAATTTGTTTTCGTGACAGAAGCTTCCACAGTGCAACAGAATGACAGTGACAGAACAAAAAACACAGAAAATAAAAATAAAAATAGAACAAGTAAATAAGGAATAAAAATATATAAATTGACAATTGTGTGTGCAGGTATATTTCAATAGACAGTTTTTTTTTTTTTATGTACAGGTTGTTCAAATGTTGAGTTTTGCGCATCGTGTGTGTGTGTGTGTGCGAGAGAGAGAGAGAGAGAGAGAGCGCTTCATCACTGTGTCTGTCACGAGACTCTGTTCCTCTTTCGGGCTCTGTCTTTACATTTATTTTGAAAGATGAAGCTCGCAATTATGGTAAGGGACATTACATTTCCGACGAGTGCTTGCGGTGTTCAGTCAATCACAATGCACTGGGTCAGCTGGCCAATCAGAGCAGACGGCGCTTGTCGGAAGAAGGGACTTTATAGAAAACGAAGCGTTTGTGAGAGGCGGGGCATAGAGGACCTACAATAATGTACAGTATTTGAAAAATAATGTGTTTTTTGAACATTAAAGCATGTCAACATATTCTGTTACACCAAATACACAAAATAATGATCTTTAAAAAAGCATCATATGACCCCTTTAATAAGTTTTATAATCTCAGTCTTCTCTGCACAAACCATTGCTACACTGTAAAAATGTTGGAAGGGCAAAAATATTTAAGTTGAGTTAATTGTATTCCTTGGGCTTAGTTGAGGGGACATATTATATTAAGTCTACACAAATATATTTGAAAAACATTGAATGAACGGTTATTTTCAAATCCAGTCAACAATTAGCTATGCTAATGTTGACTAAACTAATAAAAACTAAACCAGCCAACGCTGAGATCATTCTGCACATGCACAAGCCTGAGTGACTTCGCGGGAGAAACAGCGTCTTCTTGTCAAGTTCACGAGTCAGGTAAGTGACACTAAATAAATGTTAATTTTAGACTAAATTTATAGACAAAAACATACATCATATCCAATGTTTTTGAGTGGATATTTAGAAGTGTTTTATAAGTCGTGTGTCCAAAGAAAAATGAATATTTAGATGTTAAATGTATGTCAAGTTCACGCGTCAGGTAAATGGAACTGAATTTGTACTTAGACTGAATTTATCAATATTTGTATACAGTGGGGCAAAAAAGTATTTAGTCAGCCACCAATTGTGCAAGTTCTCCCACTTAAAAAGATGAGAGAGGCCTGTAATTTTCATCATAGGTATACCTCAACTATGAGAGACAAAATGAGAAAAAAAATCCAGAAAATCACATTGTAGGATTTTTAAAGAATTAATTGGTAAATTAAAGGTGTAAACGTATTTAAAACATATGTATTTATACACAAACGTACAACATATATAAAAACATCGTTTTTAAAAGGGATAGAGCTGTTTAAAGGGATAGTTCACCCAAAAATGAAAATGTTATGTTTATCTGCTTACCCCCAGGGCATCCAAGATCTAATACACCACTATATCCAACTGTTTTTGGGCGCGCGCACGGCATCCGGTGCATGAGGTGTGTACGCGCTCTGGCGTAGTTTACGCAAGCGCCGGAAGTGAACTCTCGCGCGCATACGTAATGATATAAATACTGTTCGGTTTCTGGCACAAACCGATCGTTTCGTGTGGGTGAACTATCCCTTTAAGTGAAGGGAACGTGGTCTTTCTTCTGGTTTAATCCATAAAACACAATGTCAAAGCTGTTACTATAATCAATTCTAGGTTTAATTTTGGCGTGTTGGATGATATTTTTGTGTTTCCGTGACGTTAAAAGATATGAAGAGATCGCGCAGTCACTCTCTTTTATAAGCCAATGCTTACTACGATGAAACGTGTAATGTAAACCACAGGAATGTGCTTATTTGAAGGTAACATGGGCATGTTGAATGG
>NW_015505379.1:992459-1013865 GCF_001515645.1 Sinocyclocheilus grahami
TTTTTGTGTTTCCGTGACGTTAAAAGATATGAAGAGATCGCGCAGTCTCTCTCTTTTATAAGCCATTGATGCTTACAAAGAAACGTGTACTGTAAACCACAGTAATACACTTATTTGAAGTTAATATGGGCGTGTTGAATGAGTTTTTGCGTGTGCAAACTTTTGCAATTGTCCTGTGAAGTTAAAAGTCGACATTAAACGTGACTAACAACCAGGCTCTTTTCAAACGGGGAGGATTACACAGCGTTTCTGGTCTTGTGAAGGCGCTTCGGAGGAAAGTTCGTCATTCCATACGAGAATAAACAACTGAATCCTTTCACAAGGCTGTTATCAAAGCAGACTGCGTCTCAGTCAGTTCCCTATGTAGTGAATCACTAGATCGTGCACACGAGTCCCTGCACTGGTAAAGAGACCATGGCTTAGTAAACATTGGGACAATCGATCAATCAATTTGTAAAGCGTCACCACCACTGGTATTTATCAACAGCAGACAGGCATATTTTGATATTATTTTAATGCCGTTTAAGGTAGACTTATAATATGAAATGTGCATGTTCTGTTACAAATCTGTGCAACTAATGAACAGTCAGCATCAATGCTCCCTGTGTTATGCGATGGATTGAGATTTTTTTTTGTGTGCCAAAAAAAATGGTTGCAACTTCTGTTTCATCACAAATTGAATTAACTGGTATTACATTTTAAATTATTTAAAAGGCATCATTTAATTTTTTTAGATAAACTGTACTTTATTTCTCCATCAGGGTGTGGCCAAAGGTTTCATTGGTGCTTTCTCATCATTGCAAGTTTTCATATGCTGGCCAGTTACTTCTTCCAAGGCTCCAAACACTGCCATGTGACCAGACCACTCCACTGCAACTACATAGTTTGTGTGTACTTTCAACACTAAAACTTAAGGTAATATGTGGAAAAGTTTAGAGTTTTTTTACTACAATTAAAATATGCTTTGTTGTTCTCAGTGGCATCTACGCTAATATTAGACCGTCTCATTCTTACTTTGACATCTGTAGTGTAAATACAGTGACTGGATTTTACTTGACTCAGTTCAGTTGAACTGTAGCACCTGGTTCATTTATTTTTTCTGTCTTCTGCCTCATTTTAAAGATATAATTGTGAACAGTAGTAATATTTGTAAATGTTTGTTTGCAAACATTTTGTTTAACTTGTTTAGTCTTTTTTAAGTTCATTAAACAAATGTTTAAAGTAAATTTTGCAGTTGTATTACAAATGTAATGTTTGACAACAGTAGCACTTTAAAGGGATTGTTCACCCAAAAATGTACATTTGCTGTTATTTTACTGACCCTCAGGCTATCCTAGATGTCAGTGACTTTTTTCTCTCTCAGTATACTGCATGTCTGTGGCTGCCGGTTTTTGATTGTTTAGCTTCATAAGACCTCAATGGTAATTTGGGGGTAAGCAAATTATTTGACTCTCAAAAGCCGGCAGCCAGAGACGTGCCGTTTATTAATTGTAATGTTTTCAAAGACAATGTTCTCACCTAAAAATTTCCTTTACTGTTCAACTGAAGAAAAAAAAAAGTAAACTTGAAAACTCACCTGAGGGTGAGTCAATTAACAGCAAATTTTCATTTTTGGGTGAACTATCCCTTTAAGCCTGCATGTTTAGTCTGTATGACAAATGTTATAAATGCAGATTGTTATTAAATAAAGGCTATTATGTGTTGTAATGTGTGGGTTTTAGTGATTGATAGACATCAGGTAATAATTTTCTTAAACTTAATATAAAATATAATAACTAGTTCCACAGCAATTTCTTATGATGCCCAAATAATAAATCTTAGTTGAGGTAACATATGAAACACATGGAGTGAATGGTTAAGAGAGCGAGACACATTACAGTGGAGTCAGCTGTCTTAACTGTGGCTTGTGTACTGCAAACACATATTCATCACTGTGTCTGTCACGAGACTCTGTTCCTCTTTCGGGCTCTGTCTTTACATTTATTTTGAAAGATGAAGCTCGCAATTATGGTAAGGGACGTTACATTTCCGACGAGTGAACCAAATAATAATTGGTTGAAACAGCTTGACATTTTTTACAGTGTAGTTCTTATCTGCAACCAAACAAACATTTGACTAGATGATGCAACTCCACAACAATTTCACAAAGCACTTCCTGAAAGCAAAGCTCTCCTGCACTTTAACGCTTGTGAAACAAT
This sequence comes from Sinocyclocheilus grahami, assembly GCF_001515645.1. Taxonomy (NCBI): domain Eukaryota; kingdom Metazoa; phylum Chordata; class Actinopteri; order Cypriniformes; family Cyprinidae; genus Sinocyclocheilus; species Sinocyclocheilus grahami. The sequence goes on from NW_015505379.1 coordinate 994,658, forward strand.
CCCACCCCCAAACCCTCTAATGACGCTAATTAAGCCCAACATCTGTACTTGAAAAACAACTCTTGACCTCTAACACAGCCCACACAAACTAATTTTAACAAAAGCTCTTACAACAGAATGAGTTGTGAACTTAAGACCCTGTTACAATTAGGCCCAGCAGCCATTTGGATATTTATTTTAATTTGGACTATTTGCACTTAACACAGTAACAGGAATAAAACTGCACTGAAATCTGGTCTGTACTCTTAAGGGGATAATTTAAAAAAACAGCAGAGAGAATGTAGAGGAGGCCTGGAGAAACCAAGAGGTCCCCTGCTCCTCTCTCTCTCTCTTACTCGCTTTCTATTGATTCTATCCCAGACACTAGCAAATGGTCCGTCACCAGCCTCCAACCATATCCCTCCCCAAACACAGAACAACCCCAGCCACTGCCACACACAGTCAGACTGACAGCTGGCTCTACACACTGCAAATCAGCACTGCAGCATCACAGCGCCGCCTGCTCTCTACCCCACTCCACTGCCGTATCAGCTTACATCCACATCCAACGCCGTTCAACAATAATACACACACGTCCACCCTTCTGCACAATAACAAAAACGAGACGTTCACAGCCTTTCATTCAAAGCAGGAAAGAAGAAACGATCAAGTCTGCAGATTTCACATTCCCGGTAAAATCCAGAATAATCAGATCCCAGTAATGTAGTTACATCAATTCAGCACTATTTTACTTGAATATAAGACACAGCTGGCTGACATTTTGGCTGCAGGGCTAAAAAAAAAATTATAATTTGCAAATCCCTTTACCTGTAAAACCATGTTAGCTCCACTCTTATGATGAAAATGTGTTATGGTTAATGAGAAAGTCAGAAGAGACTTGTTGCTCTTGTTTTATGGTCTAAGTCCATATTATGAAAGCCATTTCTGCCACAGCATAAAACAATTTGAAAGGTAATTGTGACATTTTATCTCACAATTTGGACTGTAAGATATAAAATCAGAATTCTGAGAAAAAAGTCAGAATTGCAAGATATGTATTCATAAATGTGAGATAAAAACTCGGAATTGTGAGGAAAAAGTCAGAATTCTGAGTTTATTTCTCACAATTCCAAGATTTATTTTCTTCTCTCAGATTCTCTCAGACTCCAACAGCACTTAAAATAGTTGACATGCAATATAAAAAAAATACAACAGATTAATGTTTATTTGTTTTAGTGTGGCTCTACATTTACAGTGCTTCAGGTGAATGTCTTTGATTCATATCAAAATGAACATAAGTGTAAGCTGTCAAACTGATGGAGTATTTACAGTCGGTTGAGAACATCCTAATTTGCTAAGATTACCAGACATTCCAGTAGCATCTGGAGAATGCATAACTGACAAGTACGTGGCTAAGATTTATTGGCTGGTATTCGGTCCATGGCAGGACAATTCAGGCCAAATATGCAGTCAAAAACAAAGAACTCCACTCTTTAAAAAATAAAAATAAAAAACACCGGCAAGACAGCAGTGGGACACTAAAAACTTGGCCTGTATGCAATGAAATGAGGGAAAAGATGAGAATTTCACTACACAAGGAATATGAGATCTAAAGTGTAGGTAGAAGACAGAATAGCTACAAATTACAAACTACCAAAAGTTTGGGGTTGGTAAGATTCTTCTAGAATGTTTTGTTTGTTTGTTTTTAAGAGGTCTCTTATGCTCACCAAGATACTTTATTCCTTGCCACTGTCGCCTCTGGCTTGCTTAGTTGGGGACACTTCATTTCCAGCGATATCGTTGACTTGATTGCAAATGATTGCAAAGATACTATTTAAACTGAACTGAGCTGGATGATGAAATCACTGAATTGAATGATGAACTGCCTTTAACTGAAAATTGAGTGTTTACTATTATCATTTTGCATTATTGACACACTATTTTCCTAATTAATGCTGTTCAGTTGCTTTGACACAATCTGTATTGTTAAAAGCGCTATATAAATAAAGGTGACTTGACTTTATCAAGTTTAGATTTGATAAAAAATACAGCAAAATGGTAATAGTGAAAATGATTACAATTTAAATGTTTTATATATTTTAAAATGTAATATATTCCTGTGATGATGGCAAAGATCATTGTAACATGATCCTTCAGAAATTATATGATAATATGCTGATTTGGTGCTTATTTATCAATGTTGAAAACAGTTATGCTGCTTAATGTTTTTGTGGAAACTGTGTTAGTTACACTTTTTTTATAATTAATAGTAAGTTAAAAAAAATACAACATTTATATGAAATCTAAATCTTTAGTTACACTGTAAAAGACTTTATTGTCATTTTCTATCAATTTAATAGATTTTTTTAAAAGTACTGACCCCAAACTTTTAACCGGTAGTGCATATTAAAAACTATCACATGATCCTTCAGAAATGATATGATAATATGCTGATTTGGTGCTTATTTATCAATGTTGAAAACAGTTATGCTGCTTAATGTTTTTGTGGAAACTGTGTTAGTTACACTTTTTTTATAATTAATAGTAAGTTAAAAAAATACAACATTTATATGAAATCTAAATCTTTAGTTACACTGTAAAAGACTTTATTGTCATTTTCTATCAATTTAATAGATTTTTTTAATAGTACTGACCCCAAACTTTTAACCGGTAGTGCATATTAAAAACTATTTAAGAAATTATACATCTTAGATCAAAAATCCTACATCAGCCTTAAGAGAATATGACTATATTTCATATCAAAGTTGCTCAAAAGGTACACAAACAGTTTCATACCAACACAACTAATTTATAGACAAGGTATTTTTCATTTAGCCTATACCTGCAAAGCCAGACTGCAGAAACTGATCAACTCTGTCGAGACATTTGGACACACAATGTTCCTTTGCAGTGATGCTTTGATACAACTAGACCACCCAGACCAGTGTCCTTCTCGTGGAAAACCCTTACCTAACCCTCACAACAACACACACACACACACAGACAGATTTATTTCTTACACATAAAAGCGCTCCTTTGTTATGGCTATTCGTGCACATCTTTGTGTGTTTTCCCGCATTCACTCACCCGAAGTCCTGGTCCATAGACTTGAAGAAGAATTTGTAGTTCGGCTTGTTCAAGACCTGTTTAAAATCCAGCAGAGTGATTTTCTCAGCCGCTATGGGAATCTTCACCAAGTACGGCGTCTCCTCTTCGTCAATGTGATAAATTATTTTAGTCTCCGCCATGTCTCCCAACTCAACTCAACTTTCCCGTTGTTCTACGAAAGTATGGAAGAGGCAGCAGCTATGCTGCTAATGTTAGCCAGCGCTCCGAAGAGAAGGGGGTTGAGAAAACTCGTCTAGACCACAATACTACTATCCAATAACACTGCCCTGACTAGCGCATCCAGCGTAAACAAAGAAAACAACGCTATTGTGCCTAACTTTTGGTGTCTTGAACGCTCAAAACTGTCATGATTTCTGTTAGAATGTTAAAAACACATCTACAACCAGCTACTCTGTAACAACATTTCCCTCGTACAAAAACACATGGGGGTTTACTTCTAATACTTCTCGGCTCGGGCCAGCGAGGCGTGTGACGAAAGAGAGGCGCCCGCAGGCCTTCCCACTGGTCCGCTTGTACTGGGGCAAGTCCAAATGAGTGCTTTTGTGGAAACTTACTACTGTAGGTGGGAATTTTGTTTCTTCCCAGTGAATAGAATCTTTTGAATCAGTTCACTAAAAGATTCGTTTACGAACACTTTCTGCAGGTTACGCCAGTCAGTAGGTGGCAACTGTTGTGTTACTTATAAGTAAAGTGAATCGTTCACTCAACCATTTCACCAAATCGTTAATGTTGTGTTGTGTTAATTGTACACACCGCAACGAGCCTCGCTCATATTCAAAACCGACTGGTTGTGTGGGGCCATTGAAATGAATAAAACCCACCCTCAAGGTCTTGATTGACAGACTGTGTTAGGCAATGGAAATGCAAGTGCAATTGGGTTTGCGATTCCATTTGAATTTTGTGAGGGTTGGAGCAGCACGCAGAGAAAGTTAAATAGAAAATGGGTGATTTTCCATTGCTATTCCAAAATGACAGAATCATAAGATGTTGGAAATGCAACTGCAAATGGACTTTGTGTTTCCATTTTAAATTGGTCAGATATGTTACATACACGGAAAAGAAAATGGAAACACAAATGCACGATTTGCAATTGTGTTTGGATTAGGTCTATGTCACAATGTGTGCGTCCACAAATTGAAAACGCAAGTCCAAATAAAATTTGCAATTCCTTTTGAAAAAGCCCGTGCTGGACAATCTCCATTAATTTTTTGTAGGCTAATTTAACAATGCATTTTTTCTAACAAACAGAATGCTGCAGGCCTACATATATTTTAATTTTTTACATACAAAACAACATACTGTACAAGAAGTTAGAGAAAAGAGAATGTCGTCCTTTATTTACAAAATAGATAAGAAATATTCACATACACAATGACAGGAATAATTGTAGGACTATACACACACTATAATATGAACAAGAAAAATGGGCCCAAAATGGATTGAATTCAATAAAATACTAAACCAAATACCATGCCACAAGAGTGGAGCTATTTTCAGAATACCCTCGCCATGTTTTTAATTTGATTTAAACAACTAATATCAACTAAAAGGTTAATTTGTAATGGATGTACAATATGAAGTCATTAAGTTCATCACATTAACTATGAACTTGATCCTCTAACATTTGTCAGCCAGCCTCCACAATACTTTTTTTGTCTTTAGTTTGAACCATACACTCTAAAAAATCCTGGGTAATTTTTTCAACCCAAATTGTAAGCCTTTTGGGTCTTTTTTTGGGGTTATTGTTTCAGTGATTGGGTGTTTTTTTGTTTTATATACCCAACCCCTGGGTCAAATGTAACAACCCAGTGTTTGGACAGTTTTTGTGTTACTCAGATCCTGGGTCAGACATAACCCATGTTGAGTTATTTATCGCAGGGATTTTGCGTCCTCTTCAGAAGAAAGCAGTTATAAGCACCATCGAATTGATGCATTTCTTCGGTAAATCGTAAAATACAGGTTTGTGTACATTTTATTTTACCTATAAAATTGTTATTTACGTGAATTACTTCTGTTTAATGTTTAAATTTTACTTCTAATTAATGTTTGTTCAACGAGTTTAAATATAGGTAATATGTATGCCCTACGTTGGCTATTAAAACGATATAAACAATGCTGTAAATTATATAAAGTTATCATGCAAACCAGTGGTTGTGTGGAGTATATTACACAAGTTTAGAGGATTTAAGTACATCTGTAAACATTAATTAATGAAAGAAGTAAAAAATTATCTAACAGTAAAAATTAATCATTATGCTGGGTTAAATAAACAACCCAATTTGCTGGGTAAAGTTAACCCAAAATGTGTTCTGTCCTATTTACCCAGGCCTTGAATTAAAAATAACCCAAACTGGGTTGTTTTTAATCCAGCGTTTTTTTAGAGCATATATCTGTTGCATAATTTATAAACCTAAACTTTGTATGCTGTAAAATGTTTAGCAAATTTTGGGGGTTGGGAGGGGGGTGGGCAACTGTAGATTTTACATGTAGAATCAAAATGATTTGTTTATAATGATCTATATATTGTCATTTGAAAAATACAGGGACAGAATAAATATCTTAATGTAACAGGATACATCCGTGTCCTTAATCTCTTAATTATGAAAGAGGCTTGGCCCAAACACAACCCCAATCACACAAGTCAGCACAAACATAATCCAGAAGATGACAGCCAGAACCTGAACGCATGTCAGGGTCTTCTTGTGTCTCCTCAGAACCTCAATCTCTCGATGCAGCACCCTAGGTGGGTTTACCATTTCTGTGCCTTCTCCCATCTGCTCCACCCTCAGACTAACAGTGGGCAGGATTATGAATCGGGTATCCCTTTCTCCCAGAGATAGCACCAACCGCTGAGTCACCGTGGCCAGCCGGGCAGTCACCGACGCAGGCAAACGGAAGGCTACGGGAGGCAGCTGGGCGAGAATCCGTGAGTTGCAGGGGAGAGAGTATGCGTCGCCACCCTGTAGCGGGGTGGAGTGGCGGCACAGCGGGCAGGAGATTGAGGGGGCACTGTTGGGGTCTGGCGGGTGCAAAGGAGTGAGCTGAATTTTGCGGAGACATTCTGTACAGAAGACGTGAAGGCATTCCAGCATGCGTGGGAGTTTGGAGTCCTGGTCGTACTCCTGATAGCAAACTGGACACTCCACCTCTGGAGACTCTGGTGGCACCTCAGTTTGTGCAGGCGTTGGTCGAGTCTCTGACATGATGAAGGAAACCGTGATGCCACAGAGAATATGGCTTTTAATCTTCAGTGGGGTCTTCCAGGGTTGTCCTCTTCTGAAGTAACCTAGAAAAACCATATGAGATTAATAAATTGCTTTTAAGCATTTGCTAAATGCATAACCTAAATGTAAATGTCACTACTAGCTGTATGGTTCGTGTACTTTTGCGTCAATTCATTTTTCGTTTTTTAACCCAGAAATGAATGAATAGAAAAAAATGAAACTAATTTTCATTATTCAAAATTCGTATTTTATTGTAATTGTAAAATGATATATAATCCAGGAGATATGTGCAAATTTTAAGGTGAAATGTTCATGATAACACAGAAAAGGGGATGTCTACCCATATACTGTATTTTGATGGTTAAGGATTACAATGATACCATATGCAACAACAAACTGTTCACGTGAATAGTTAATGGTGAAATCAGTGAAGTGAGAAGGAAATCACAGTATCTGAGTAGCACAGTATTACAGTAAATAAATAAATACAATAAAGTTTTTTTTTTAATGTAAATGCTACATTTCGCGCCTCTCACACTACTGACGTGGCTACCAGTAACCTATTGCTTTATGAAAAACTTTGGCTTCGATATTTTCATGATCTTGATAATTTTTCACACCTAAAAACATGTATGAAATACACATTACATATTTCTTTGCAATTAACTGTATCCAGGGCCGGTTCTAAGGGAGTGCTAGAGGGAACGAAACAAAAGCAAGAGAACATCAGTTGAAGCTGTAGGCTAATAGGATAGCCTACTGGCAAAACCAAACGCTCCTGTGTGTATTTGTGTTTGAAATCTGGAGAGCTTCAAAGGTTTCTATTTTCACCGTGTTTTTGTAGCACTGATCAATGTAGCCATTCACCAACATTTTTTGTCGATTTCCTGAATGCAATGACCAAGCGTTTTAAGTTACAATCCACGCCACAGTTTTGTTCAGAGCTGCACACTCGGGAGTCTCTCATTATAACAAACAAAGTGTAACATTAAGTGTAAATAAGATATTCATTGTGTAGTGTAGCGCTTCATTGATTATAATGCAGAGTTAATTTCGTCAACGAAGACGACGACGAAAAATATTCATTAACGAACATTTTTTCTGTGACTAAAACTAATATCTGATGATAAAAACTATGACGAAATTTATGCCGCGTCTTCGTTAAAGGGGTAATAGGATGCCCATTTTCCAGAAGTTTATATGATTCTTTAGGGTCTTAATGAAAAGTCTGTAACATAGTTTGGTTAAAATTTCTCAATGGTAGTGTAAAAAACACCTTTTTTACCCTGTCAAAAACAGCTCTTTTCAGAGCATGCAGATTTGTAGCATTTTCCTTGAAATATTAATGAGTTCTGCTGACCCCGGCCCTCTCTTCCGAGCTGCTTATTCATCCTGAAACTTGCTAATTAATTAGCACATTATTAGGATAAGGCGATTTGCAAAGATTCGTTAAAAAACCTTACACTCACTTCTTCTGTGAAGCTGGATCATGAATGATTCGCGTGAACATAGAGGCATATTCCCTTCAAAAACAAACATAATCCACTGCGTCTTCAGTGGCTCAGATGTCGGGAGTAAACGACGACTGCTATGTTCATTATTACATCCAACAACAGAAAATAGAAAAAAATGAAACTAATTTTCATTATTCAAAATTCGTATTTTATTGTAATTGTAAAATGATATATAATCCAGGAGATATGTGCAAATTTTAAGGTGAAATGTTCATGATAACACAGAAAAGGGGATGTCTACCCATATACTGTATTTTGATGGTTAAGGATTACAATGATACCATATGCAACAACAAACTGTTCACGTGAATAGTTAATGGTGAAATCAGTGACGTGAGAAGGAAATCACAGTATCTGAGTAGCACAGTATTACAGTAAATAAATAAATACAATAAAGTTTTTTTTTTTAATGTAAATGCTACATTTCGCGCCTCTCACACTACTGACGTGGCTACCAGTAACCTATTGCTTTATGAAAAACTTTGGCTTCGATATTTTCATGATCTTGATAATTTTTCACACCTAAAAACATGTATGAAATACACATTACATATTTCTTTGCAATTAACTGTATCCAGGGCCGGTTCTAAGGGAGTGCTAGAGGGAACGAAACAAAAGCAAGAGAACATCAGTTGAAGCTGTAGGCTAATAGGATAGCCTACTGGCAAAACCAAACGCTCCTGTGTGTATTTGTGTTTGAAATCTGGAGAGCTTCAAAGGTTTCTATTTTCACCGTGTTTTTGTAGCACTGATCAATGTAGCCATTCACCAACATTTTTTGTCGATTTCCTGAATGCAATGACCAAGCGTTTTAAGTTACAATCCACGCCACAGTTTTGTTCAGAGCTGCACACTCGGGAGTCTCTCATTATAACAAACAAAGTGTAACATTAAGTGTAAATAAGATATTCATTGTGTAGTGTAGCGCTTCATTGATTATAATGCAGAGTTAATTTCGTCAACGAAGACGACGACGAAAAATATTCATTAACGAACATTTTTTCTGTGACTAAAACTAATATCTGATGATAAAAACTATGACGAAATTTATGCCGCGTCTTCGTTAAAGGGGTAATAGGATGCCCATTTTCCAGAAGTTTATATGATTCTTTAGGGTCTTAATGAAAAGTCTGTAACATAGTTTGGTTAAAATTTCTCAATGGTAGTGTAAAAAACACCTTTTTTACCCTGTCAAAAACAGCTCTTTTCAGAGCATGCAGATTTGTAGCATTTTCCTTGAAATATTAATGAGTTCTGCTGACCCCGGCCCTCTCTTCCGAGCTGCTTATTCATCCTGAAACTTGCTAATTAATTAGCACATTATTAGGATAAGGCGATTTGCAAAGATTCGTTAAAAAACCTTACACTCACTTCTTCTGTGAAGCTGGATCATGAATGATTCGCGTGAACATAGAGGCATATTCCCTTCAAAAACAAACATAATCCACTGCGTCTTCAGTGGCTCAGATGTCGGGAGTAAACGACGACTGCTATGTTCATTATTACATCCAACAACAGAACATATACTGTATTTTGATGGTTAAGGATTACAATGATACCATATGCAACAACAAACTGTTCACGTGAATAGTTAATGGTGAAATCAGTGAAGTGAGAAGGAAATCACAGTATCTGAGTAGCACAGTATTACAGTAAATAAATAAATACAATAAAGTTTTTTTTTTAATGTAAATGCTACATTTCGCGCCTCTCACACTACTGACGTGGCTACCAGTAACCTATTGCTTTATGAAAAACTTTGGCTTCGATATTTTCATGATCTTGATAATTTTTCACACCTAAAAACATGTATGAAATACACATTACATATTTCTTTGCAATTAACTGTATCCAGGGCCGGTTCTAAGGGAGTGCTAGAGGGAACGAAACAAAAGCAAGAGAACATCAGTTGAAGCTGTAGGCTAATAGGATAGCCTACTGGCAAAACCAAACGCTCCTGTGTGTATTTGTGTTTGAAATCTGGAGAGCTTCAAAGGTTTCTATTTTCACCGTGTTTTTGTAGCACTGATCAATGTAGCCATTCACCAACATTTTTTGTCGATTTCCTGAATGCAATGACCAAGCGTTTTAAGTTACAATCCACGCCACAGTTTTGTTCAGAGCTGCACACTCGGGAGTCTCTCATTATAACAAACAAAGTGTAACATTAAGTGTAAATAAGATATTCATTGTGTAGTGTAGCGCTTCATTGATTATAATGCAGAGTTAATTTCGTCAACGAAGACGACGACGAAAAATATTCATTAACGAACATTTTTTCTGTGACTAAAACTAATATCTGATGATAAAAACTATGACGAAATTTATGCCGCGTCTTCGTTAAAGGGGTAATAGGATGCCCATTTTCCAGAAGTTTATATGATTCTTTAGGGTCTTAATGAAAAGTCTGTAACATAGTTTGGTTAAAATTTCTCAATGGTAGTGTAAAAAACACCTTTTTTACCCTGTCAAAAACAGCTCTTTTCAGAGCATGCAGATTTGTAGCATTTTCCTTGAAATATTAATGAGTTCTGCTGACCCCGGCCCTCTCTTCCGAGCTGCTTATTCATCCTGAAACTTGCTAATTAATTAGCACATTATTAGGATAAGGCGATTTGCAAAGATTCGTTAAAAAACCTTACACTCACTTCTTCTGTGAAGCTGGATCATGAATGATTCGCGTGAACATAGAGGCATATTCCCTTCAAAAACAAACATAATCCACTGCGTCTTCAGTGGCTCAGATGTCGGGAGTAAACGACGACTGCTATGTTCATTATTACATCCAACAACAGAAGACCTCAATCGCTTAGGAGTCATTCTTGTCTACATCTGCTCCGGCGGTGAAACAATGGCGGACTGATGACAGCTCACTCAGGGCGGGTCTAAGGTAAGACACCAGTCCAGTCTGTGCTGAAACGCTACTGTCAATCAAACTATCGTGGGAGGGGCCTGTCTGTGTGACGTCACACAGACAGGCATCTGAGATTGCCTCGATTTTAGAAAGGGGTAAAGATTTTAGTAGATTAACAAAAAACCACTGGGTGGATTTTTATCATTATAGGGTGGTTGTGTACACACACTGCCAACACACATTTCAGTTCAAACAACTTGTAAAAGTGCATGTAGCATTATATGACCCCTTTAACGAGACCAGACGGGACTATAATGTTATTTGAGGACTACCTGACATTCAAAGTACATCCTATAGGCTACTGTCATTGGATTACAATCGGAAAAGGGGCGTTTGCATGTTGTCTAGTCTCAGTATGGCAGCCGCAGTGGATGGATAGGCCACCAAAACGCGAACTAGCGATCTGAAACAATGGCCTCAGCACCCGAAGGGGTAGGGATAAGGTGACCAGACGTCCCGTTTTTCCCGGGAGTCACAATTCTTTGTCGATTAACTTAAAGTTAGTGAAGGCTGGATAGGCAGATTCGCGCTGATAGAAGTGCTCTCTCTCGCGCACGCTCCACTTCTTCAGTTCTCATATACAGCGCGCGATCAGTTCTCAGTGCTCAAATACACACACAGTAGTCCAAATGTCTATCGTGTAGACTAGAGTATCTCACGTAAATACAGTTAATACAGTCGGTTATGGATTAAGTGAACGTAAACAGGTGGGTGAAAACTGAACGTGTGTCAGTATTGCATGCATGCCTTCCGTCTTAAAGGGACAGCATTCCTAATTAAGTACCTATCCGTGCCAGTGCCACTAATGTTAAACAACAAAAGATGTTAAATAAATATGTTAAGTAAACCTACTGTATCTGAAAAATGAGTTTAATTTGTATCTCTTTCGTATTTGTCTTATTCTGCTTCTTTTTCAAAAATGATATATATTATATGAACAACTATAATTTTTATTAGTTGCTCCCGTTTCACTACTGTTAAAGGGATAGTTCACCCAAAAATGAAAATTGTCATCATTTATTCAAGTTCTTCCAAATTCAATCCTTGAGTCAAATTTCTCATAAGCTTAATTGATTTGGTCTAAAGAGAGAAGAATTAATGACTATTTTTGTTTGAAGACTACATATAAAATAGCTACCAAAATAAATGTTGGTAACTGCAGTTTGACTAAAAGTAATGACTAAAAGTTGACAAAAATGCAATGACTTTTCGTCGACTAAAATTATGATAGACTAAAATGTAACTAAGACTATTAAGCATTTTCGTCTCAAGATAAAGACTAAGACTAAATCAAAAATGCCTGTCAAAATTAACACTAACTCTGTGAGATCGTGATAAACTGAAATGAATGATGAGCTTTTTAATTAGCCTATAAGGGAGTGCTCTTTGTGCGCTTTCTTGGCTATCATTCAGAATATTAATACGTTTTGTTTTTCATGATGCTAAGAGGACCAGTGACTGTGGCATTTGTATGCAGATGTCACTATCAATGGACAGGGAAAAATATGTCAAAATAGATGTAGGCATTGAGGCTAGAGCACCCTCACAGATTCTGGAACCAGGCCTGCCTGTATCTGGAGAAGTAGGAGAAATTATAATTGTATATATTTCTATATAATATTTATATATTTACCCCATAGATATTAAATGATCATGTGTAGCACTCTAACACGATGTACTGTACACTCTTATGAAAAATGGTTCTAAACAGTACCAGAAAAGGGTTCTTCAGCTTGTAACAATAGCAGAACCCTTTTTGGTGCTAAATAGAACCCTTTTTAAAGGGTTTCATGAAGAACCATGCTTTGAAAGTGCTATATAGAACCTTAATGGTGCTATAAATAAACTTTTTAATGATAGTTTATTTTCATTAATATTAGTACATTTATATCATTAATATTAGTTTTATTAATATTATTTGAATAACATATTTATTGTTTTTTTTAGCCCTCTATCTGCCTGGTCTCATAGCTTCTATTAAGGTTTTCATAAAAACAACAACAACCGCATGTTGTGTCAATTAGGTATTTTTATTTTATTTAATGACATGTGAAATTGTAGCAAAAATGACAGTGATTTTAACAACCGTTATTAGCAGAATACATTAATAAATGACAATTGACATTGAACATAAATAAATACAGAGGTGAAACAAAAATAGAAAGAGAAAATAGTGTAATGAAGACCAAGGTCTAGTGAAATACTGTATTTTCACAATCCTCTATGATGCCTGTAAGCCCAACATTATGTGTATTTGTGACCCTGTCTGTGAAATTCAGGCTAAAGTCTCTAAATCTAACTATGAGATAAGAAGCATCAAAATATGATTTCAATCTTTGAAATGGCCTTACTCAGTCAATATTAAAGATATCAAGGTTACATTTTCACAGAATGTTCTTTACATTATAAAGGACGATTTGATGTAAAACAGTAAATCTCACACACACACACACACACACACACAAAGACTTTAGCTGGGTTTTCACAGGCAGAGTCACATTTTGGTGTGACTGAGTGGCAGTTTTTCATTGCAGATGACGAGGTTGTAGGATGTGACAGCATCTGAAATGCACAGTTGAGTTTAGAGTTACAATGTGCCTCCTTCCATTTGTTTATGTAAAAACAATTGTTTATGAAGGCCAAAAGTAGTATGTGAGCACGTCACAATGTTATGTTTATGCATAAACCCAAGTAATAAAAAAATAAATAAATCTAACAATATGGACCATAAATTCAATATCTTTGATACTTACTTAGTGGAGATGGAGAAAGAAGTATCCTTAACTGAACAGAGCTGGTCGCACTTACATGTTCTCTTAAACTAAAAAGAGAAAAAGACATGACTGGTGGGAAACCAGTTACAGTTTAAAAGTTGAAAATAATAAGACATTTCAAGAAAGAAATCATTTACCTGTTGAGAGTGTGTTAACAGTCTGTGTAGTTGGATGGCTGAAGTCCAAAAAATCAGTAATTCAGGGGGGAAATCAGGGGGAGGGGGGATTTACATTAAAATAACAACAATAACAGCAGAAACAACATAATGTGTGAATCAGGTACTTTTTTATTGACATGAAATTGTAGCAATAATGTCTGTCCTCGTAAAGGGGTCATATGATGCTATTTTAAAGATCATTATTTTGTGTATTTGGTGTAAGAGAATATGTTGACCTGCTTTAATGTTCAAAAAACACATTATTAAAACACATTCCTCTATGCCCCGCCTCTCTCAAACGCTTCGTTTTCAACAAAGCCCCCAGGGGGGAAATCAGGGGGAGGGGGGATTTACATTAAAATAACAACAACAACAATAACAGCAGCAACAACATATTGTGTGAATCAGGTACTTTTTTACTGACGTGAAATTGTAGCAATAATGTCAGTGCTCTTAACAACAGTTGACATTGAACATGAATACATACATATAGTAAAACACAAGATAAAAAAAAAAAAAAATGTGATGAAGACAAAGTTCCAGTGAAATATCTTCACAATCTTATAAGTCCATCATTTTGGTGTGACTGAGTGGCAGTTTCTCTCTGCAGATGGTGAGGTTGTGGGATGTGATGTATCTGAAATACACAATTGAGTTTAGAGTTGTCCATTTGTTTGTGTAAAAACAATAATGTCTATGAAGGCCAAAAGCAAAAATGGACATAATATGAGCCCTGCACAATGTTAAAAGAAAAATGTGATATAAAGTCATGGGATAGCTTTAATTTTTTTTGTGACTAGGTATGTTTATGCATAAACCCAAGTAATAATTACATTACATTTACATTGAATTATTTAGCAGACACTTCTATCCAAAGCGACTTAATGAGGGTAATAGAAGCAATCAACATCTGACAAATCCCAGTTAGTCTAACACAGTACAGATAGCAAGGTTTTTATTTGTATTTTTTTATAATAAATAAACAGAATAAAAAGTAGATAGAAAAGAAATAGAATAGACAGAGCTAGTATTATATTTTTTATAATAATTAAAGAGAAACCAAGCAGATAGAATAGAAATAGAATAGAGAGTTCTAGTGTTAAATTAAATAAAAAATTATAACTATATATTATAAATTCAATGTCTCTGTTACTTACTTAGTGGAGAAGTGGAGAAGGATCCTCAGCTTAGAGCTGCTCACACTTGCATATGACCAAAAAACTAAAAAGAGAAAAGAACATGTTTGTTTGGAAACCAGTTACAATTTTAAAGTTAAATTTGTATTTAAATTAAAGAATGAAATCATTTACCTGTTGAGAGTGTGTTGACAGTCTGTAGTTGGATCACTGAGCTCCAGAAAATCAGTAATGAGGAGCTTTGAGACAAAAAGGGCAGGAATAAAGAACCCTAAACTCTAACACAAAGAACCATTTCAGCATAAAAGGGTTCTTCAGGATGCTATGGATCTAAATAGAACCGTTACTACATGTAAAAAACCTTTAAAGAACCATCTTTTTTTAGAGAGTACGTAGGCTACTTGAGCTACCATGCATGGTCCTCTCAAATAGCCACCGTGACCCAGATAGCACACAAAATTATATTCCAATATATAATTTCATGACGATTATTTCCCAGGATTCTGCAATGTCTATTTTAAAATCATATTTGAATTTGGTCTCTGCATTGTTCCAGCGATGGCTCTAGTTCTCAACTGAACAGGGGTGTGTTTCCCAAAAGCATCGTTAGCTAATATGGTCGCAATTAGTTCCATTTAATTCTACTGGTGACGACGGAACTTGCAACCATAGTTGCTTTTGGGAAACACACCCCTGAACGTGCTGGAGAAGCATTACTTCTAATTTGGCCAAAGAAAACTGGCCAAAGAAGTCAATATTTTACTTTTTCAGGCAGCATTTTGTGTGTGCAGTTCTAATTTCAATTTTGGTTTTTCAGCATAGCATTTAAAAATACAACTGTTCTTTTTTTTCGTCATGGCTAAAAAAGGAAAAATTTAAAAGTACCCTATTAAAGGACCCTATTAAACCTGTTTTAATCAGGTATCATCTAAGAATCAGTGATGCCACAGATGGGCACAAAGACAGAGACCAAACAATTGACTTCCATAGTATTTTTTTCTATATGGAAGTGAATAGCTATACCAGCAACTGTTTGGTTTGGAACAAATGAGGGGGAATAGAAATTTACTGAAATTTTACTCACCCTCAGGCCATCAAAGATGTAGATGAGATGTTCATCGGAACAGATTTGCAAAAATTTAGCATTACATCACTTGCTCACCAATGGATCCTCTTCAGTGAATGGGTGCCGTCAGAATGAGAGTCCAAACAGCTGATAAAGACATCACAATAATCCACACGACTCCAGTTCATCAGTTAATGTCTTGTGAAGTGAAAAGCTTCATGTTTAAAAACAAATCCATCATTAAGGCGCTTTAACTTTAAACGTCCAAAATGTAAAGGACTCCATAATAATGCTTGTTTAGAACTGTTTAGGCGTGTAAACTGTGTTGATCTGTGCATACTGTATTTCTCTCCTGATTCAGACAAGACAACTTTTTCACTGGAGAAAGCAATATTGTGGATAGAGGACATTTTAGCCCGTGGAAGTTAAAATGGGTTTAAAGTTAAAAAACTTTATGGACTTAATGGATTTGTTTATTTCAAACAGATTTTCACTTCACAAAATGTTAAAAGATGGACTGGGGTCATGTGGATTACTTTGAACTCTCATTCTGCCGGCAACCATTCACTGCAGAGGATTCACTGCATGCAAGTGATGTAATAGCAAATAACAGTTCAACAAAAATTTAACAAAAAGTTTTAAGTGCTGAATGTCCTTAACCATATAAACATGCATATAAAGATGAAACACTACTTTTTTTGTTACCAGATTAAACCTACTAAATCAAGTCCCATCCAGTTTATACATAAGTGGAACTGACCAGTTTCACAAGTTACTCTCGCACTTCCTGTGCATGAAATCACTAAAATATTGAGAAACTGGGTCTTGGCACAACACCAAAATACCAACCAAACCTCACTGAGAAGTCACATAGACCTCATGATTATGATTAGCCTAGTAAATGTATGTACTGTATGTCTACACCTGCATATAAATGAGCCACTTTTGGCATGGGAACACCACATTTTTGTGATGATTTTATCAGATTTCACTTTCATCTGCACATTGTATTAAAGTGAAATTTGTTTTCAGTCTCAAAAGCTTTGCATCTAAATCTTTCACTCATTGGGCAAGAAATGTTTACATGTACACATGTATGATAACTGCACATACAAAAGGCGCCAAATACAGCAGGGTTTATTAGGAATGTTTACTTCTAATAAACCCTGCTGTCTGTTTTCTTATTAGTGTTGCAGTTTCAATCCAACTCTCGAGTGGGCATAGTCAAAGCAACCATCACTCACAGGAGGGGCTGCCTAGCAATGCGGGTCTCTACAGAATTAGCGACAATATTTAGGAGTGCAAACTTGGACTTTAAGATTTATTAAAATATAAGCACTGCAAATCTTCATATGCAAAATTGTTTATTTGTATGTTATTGTCATTTGTTGTGGCAATTTGCAAGTGTAGCTGAATTATGCTACAAAACATTTAAAAAAAACACTTGACATCTGGTCATGTGAGTTACACAATGATATTCATTGTTTTCAGAAAGAATGCATGTGACACTGTGAAAATCTTTCATAAACAATCTACACTTTAATATTAAGAACTGGCAAGGAAATAGAAAAGGACAAGTAAATATATATTCATATATTTGTGAAGTCTGTACAGGGAGTTTTAATTGCATTTGACAGCTTAATTGCTGTCATTCAGAGAACCAGAGCTGGGTGTTCTATTAGTGCCATAGTTTATAGTGCGTGAAGGATGAAAGATTAACTCACCGTTCCAGTCCTGCTTTTTTTTTCAAGGTGAAATAGTCTGTGCCCTTTCAAACGTGAACGCTGGGTCCATGCTGGGTCAGTTTAAATTCACAGGTGAGAAGTTTGGGAAAAAACTGTTGACTAAGCTTTGTCACCGTTTAACACTGTCTGTTTTTATTCTGCATGTGTATGTTTTTGTACGTCTTTCTTTCGGTCTCTTACCCTCCCCTGATACCACGCTCTGTATGGCTGGGGTGGGAGCTGCTTTCAATGACATTTATTATCAAGAGATGACATGGTTACTAGGAGAGGGAACAGCACAAGAGCTAGGCCTATTGTTGCTGTGGGATGCTTTCATAGATGTGTCTCACTGCACTGTTATTTTTATTAATTTCATGTTAATCTGCAAAATTGTATTTTTAAATAATTTTACTTTTCAAATTTACTTTGCATTTGATACAATACAGTACGGAAGTTCTAAGCGGCCATGCATTATTTTTTTCCCCCTTCTTGTATTATTGTCATTTGTTGTGGCAATTTGCAAGTGTAGCTGAATTATGCCTGCAAAACATTAAAAAAAACACTTGACATCTGGTCATGTGAGTTACACAATGATATTCATTGTTTTCAGACAGAATGCATGTAGTTACACTGTGAAAACTTTCATAAACAATCTACACTTTAATATTAAGAACTGGCAAGGAAATAGAAAAGGACAAGTAAATATATATTCATATATTTGTGAAGTCTGTACAGGGAGTTTTAATTGCATTTGACGGCTTAATTGCTGTCATTCAGAGAACCAGAGCTGGGTGTTCTATTAGTGCCATAGTTTATAGTGCGTGAAGGATGAAAGATTAACTCACCGTTCCAGTCCTGCTTTTTTTTCAAGGTGAAATAGTCTGTGCCCTTTCAAACGTGAATGCTGGGTCCATGCTGGGTCAGTTTAAATTCACAGGTGAGAAGTTTGGGAAAAAACTGTTGACTAAGCTTTGTCACCGTTTAACACTGTCTGTTTTTATTCCGCATGTGTATGTTTTTGTACGTCTTTCTTTCGGTCTCTTACCCTCCCCTGATACCACGCTCTGTATGGCTGGGGTGGGAGCTGCTTTCAATGACATTTATTATCAAGAGATGACATGGTTACTAGGAGAGGGAACAGCACAAAAGCTAGGCCTATTGTTGCTGTGGGATGCTTTCATAGATGTGTCTCACTGCATTGTTATTTTTATTAATTTCATGTTAATCTGCAAAATTGTATTTTTAAATAATTTTACTTTTCAAATTTACTTTGCATTTGATACAATACAGTACGGAAGTTCTAAGCGGCCATGCATTATTTTTTTTCCCCTTCTTGTTTTCTCGTTATAATGACTTATTTTCTCGTTATATCAACATAACGAGAGTTGTTTTCTCGTTATAACAACTTATTTTCTCATTATATCGACATAACGAGAGTTATTTTCTCGTTATAACGACTTAATTTTCTCGTCATATCGACATAACGAGAGTTGTTTTCTCGTTATAACGACTTAATTTTCTTGTTATATCGACATAACGAGAGTTGTTTTCTCGTTATAACGACTTAATTTTCTCGTTATATCGACATAA
>NW_015505379.1:1014090-1067807 GCF_001515645.1 Sinocyclocheilus grahami
ATGGTTTATCTGTCCATCAGATGCGTGTCAAAGTTGAGTTCGTTACTATAACTACAGTAGATCAAACAATCATTGTAAAACATTTTTTAAAAACTTTGTCGAGATAACGAGAAAATTAAGTCGTTATAACGAGAAAACAACTCGTTATTGTCGATATCACGAGAAAATTAAGTCGTTATAACGAGAAGGAAAAAAAATTATATTGCATGGCCGCTTAGAACTTCCGTAATACAGTGCTGTGTAAAATATAATACACACTGATTGTTAAAACTAAAACTATGAAAAAAATCGAAATAAAAATTAAACGTTAACCAAAATAAAATAAAATATCAAAACTTAAACTTATTTTATTTCGGCTAGTTGGCAAGGCAACATTTCTTATTTTCATTTAGTTTAGCTTGAAGTACTAAAAGAACTGAAACTAAAAACAATAAAACTATGCATAGGCTACTTGAAAAACAACAACAAAAAAATAAAATGGCAAAATTACTAAAACTTTACTAAAATTTAAATGAAAACAGACAAATAAATAAATACATTTACTTATAATACATACTTTCCACCCATGAGATATTCACCCATTTCACCGGTTGTATTACTCCGCTTGCAGCATTTCTCACATCAAGTGTCATGGCAGACGCCCAAATCCACTATAATTTTATAAATAATACTGTTTTTGTGTCATGGAATGTAGTTGTTTAGACTTCAGATATGTTGTTTGTTAATAAAGAAAATATCTAAATATCATAAATCTAAATTTGCTTTGATGTTTTCAGAGATGTAAGCTCCAGGGCATCTGCAGATGTTCAGGGCATTAACCGCTGAGAGCAGCCTTACTTTGGCCAGTTCTTCAGTGAGCTTTTAATGAAGCAACTCAACGTTCCTTCGTTACTAGTTCTAAAGTGACGTTTTCAAATTAGTGACGGAGGCTTGGGCTCAACTGTTAAACTGTCAACTTGAGATTTGAATCTGAGGCGGAAGAAAGTAGTTCTGCATACAACCAGGACACTTCCTGGTTACTTATCTACACACTTGTGCCGTCGAACTGTTGTACAAACGCAATATCACACCCGTACCCGTGTGATATCACTCTATAACAGCATGGCTGTGATTACCTGCAGCCTCGTGCCTACAGCCGAATCACAGCCATGCTGATATAGAGCCATATTACGGGGACGAGTGTGATATTTCTCATATATAAACTAATTCAAATTTACATTTATTTGAATGATTGATTTGTACAGCCCAAATAACCAGAAGTTACCATTTATTGTGTGGGAAAAGTTAGTAGATCCCTACATTTATCACTATAGAAAGGGCCTAAAAATATTGTTATTTTATTAAAATAAGTTTTATTGTCCTCATTTGTAAGTTGCTTTGGATAAAAGCATCTGCTAAATGATTAAATGTAATGTAAATGTAAATAGGTGCATACACCTTATATAAACTTCAATAAACTGGTCTGGTTTGGTCTTAAAGTTCACCCAAAAAATAAAACATTCTGTCATGACTTTCTTTATTCTGTGAAGTACAAAAGAAGATTTTTTTTTGACCTTCTTCAAAATATCTTCTTTTCACAGAAAAAAGTCAGTCCCACCAAGTTAGAACATCATGAAGGTGAGTAAATCATGACAGAATTTTCATTATTGGCTGAATTATTAATTTAAGCATGAAAGAACATGGCACCATCATGCCAAGATTAAAAGAGGAAGGTTTATGAGTCTGGAAAGCCATTTAAAAATCACTTCTTAATACTGTTCAAATAAGGTTTGAGCATTATTACACACATGCAAAGAAAAAAGACAAAACATTTCATAAAATGTACTTACTTTTCCACAGACACATAATATCTGGCACTGAAACAACAACTGTAACATAACCCATGGAAAATCCATGGGACAGAACCGACTAGCTTTTTGGTATTGTTGCATACTGTAAGTACATGATTAAGAGCTTTTTGTTCTATTTATAACTCACGAGACTGTGTAGATGGTCACAGGTCATGTATTGTGGTGAATGTTTAACAGCACGTTGAACGTGGCTGGCAGTGACATCCTCAGTCAACCTTTTTTTTCATTTTTGACTATTTCTCAACTTCCTCCTTTTTCGTCTTGATCATGTATAACATGTCAGGATTCCTCTTTCAGGATTTACTGGGTAGAAACACCAAAATAACATACTTTTCGGCATTTCTACAACATTATAATGTTAGTGATATTCATATTTCTATTACATACATATATATACACACACACACACATATATATACATATATATATATATATATATATATATATATATATGACAAAATCTGAACTTTGATCTATACACAAAAGTATTTAAAAGTATATAAAAGAGTAAACAAGTGTGTGTTCTTAAGAAGAAAGCTCAAAAAGTTATGTGGAATACTAGAGAATACGGGAAGCACTCCAAGGAAATGACAGCCGGCTATAGCCAGTTTAACACGGCACACCCAAGACCAAGTAAGGGAATGACGGGGAGGGAGAAAACAGGAGACCAGTGCATTCTGGGAAATCTCACAGTGGGGTAGAGTGGTTTTGTTTGGAGAAGGCTAATAAGCACAGCTCGGATGTATTGTATTTCCCTTGCTGTAATCACTGTTTATTTTTATAAAACAGTTGTTTCCTCCAAACTTACAGTAGAAAACAAAGTCATGGATTCCAGTAAGCTATAGGGAAAAAGGAAAAAAGGTCATTGTATTTAAAATATAGGCTATATTTCTACAGTTTTCTTGTACAAACGTTAAGAAAAACAAACAAAAAGATTATGTAATTCTGAGTTTGACTAGTTTAAATGTCACCTTAAATCTTAAAACACACCAAAATGAAATGTAAAAAATGTAAAGAGTTTAATATTGTTTATTTAATATATCATTCATTTTACGGCATTGTTAAAAACAATAAGGGTGAATTAAAGTAAACTGGGCCTCATTTGACATTGACTTACTAGATTTACTATAATAACCCCTCATATCAGTAGCATATAACTACACATATAGTAGTGTTTGCAGAATCAATAGATGTGGGATTTCTGCGTTGTTTTACTCAATACAAACTTTTACTATAGGCTAGGTCCTATATATTTATGGTAAAAAAAAGTTGAAGTACGGTAAGACACGTAGGCCAATATGATTTCACTTCTGATGATGTTAGGTTATGCTATCGGAGGACAGAAAAAGCATATAGGTAGGGATGGGCATATCGATCCTGAAGTATTGATATATCGATACTGATGCGAGTATCGATACTCAAATAAAAAATATATACTAAGGATTTTTATTTACCAGTGATTTTGTTTATTTAACAAAAAAAATTATAATAATGCATACAATATGCATTGAATTGGACGAAATAACCTATGTTAGCGAATAATTGTGTAGAGTCGAACTATTTTCCTGCTCATCTGAACCACAGAGAACCACTGAGAGTGTTCACTGACTTCTGACAGTCCATTCAAACAGAGCTGCGTTTCCCAAAATCATCATAAGAAAGCATTGATGCTTTTGGAAAAAGCAGCCCAGAACAATGCTTATCGGAGGACAGAAAAAAACATATGTTTGAGTTATTACACAATCAACAAACTGAAATTGTAGTCTTTTTTACTCTAAGTAATTTATTAATTTAATACACTGCATAATTTAAATGTTAAGTTTAGAAGTATCGTATCGGTATCGACGATACTGGCCTTTAAAAGTATCGATATCGTATCGAAAACAAAATAAGTGGTATCGCTAATCCCTACCTAAAGGTGAAAGTAATGACATCACCGTGCTTGGAGACGATGACATACCTTTGTTTAGAAATGCTAGTCCTGTTGCTAACGTCAGCTTGACTCCTCCCGCCTACCTAGCCTTCACTATAAGAATCCTCGGCACTTTACTAGCAACCACTTCGAGAGTTCGCAACAAGAGAGAAGCAAACAAACAACATGTGTCCAGAAACGGAGTGCGGAGTCTGCTACCGAACTTACAACCTCGGTCGGCGGTGTCCTCGACAGCTGTGCTGCAAACACACGTTTTGTGAGAGCTGCCTGGTGACGCTCGGGCGGTCCGTGGAGAGCCCTGAAGCCCGGATAATGTGTCCGCTGTGCCGTCACTCGACTCCGCTGTCGAAGGCGAGAATCCAAGAGAACCTACCGATAGACGAAGACATTTTTGAGCGGCTAGTAACCGCGGACAGCGTGGAGGAATGTGCGGACGACGATGAAGACACCGAGAAGCCAGACCGGGACGTGGTCATCCTACCAAAAGAGGACGTTCCGCCGCCGCCCCCAAGATCGCGAAAAGGACACCTGATGAAATGCTTAAGTCGCCTGTGTAAAAAAGTCACCGGGGATGAGCGGAGAAGTGAGTATTTCACCTCGATAACCTCTTGTCAACTAACATGTGTGTTTTAATGTCTTTAATACATGCACCGAGTACCTAAAGTGTTAATGGTCATGTGTGTTTTCAGATTGTGTGACTGATGAAGACTTGAGGGACCTGGCAATGATGTCCTGCTACATGATGTGAAAGACAACATTTCAAGTTGTTGTCATTCAGACACTCCTTAGGCCAACAGATGCAACCACACACGATTTAAGGGAACAGATGTAATCATTTAAGAATCATCTATTGAAAAACACTGGTTTACTGCTAATCTGAACATTTGGGTGGATGTGTCCCCTTCAGTGTCTGGGGGTGTCACTGCCCTGCTGTCTCGAGGCTATGGATGGCACTCCGCAGTGGCATCCTAGGAATGGCATGATGTGTTTGTGCACTGAAGCGGTCGGATGTCACAGTGTCTGTTCAGTGAAGGAGGACTGTTTGCTGTTGGGTGTGGCTCGTCACCATAACAGACGTTTAGGATTGTTAGCAACCTATAAACACAGCAACAAAAACATGTTAACTTTTTTTTATTTTTTTAATGAACCACACTGCCAGTAGTTTTAGGCCAATATAATTTTTTTGGTGCTGTTTTTGCTGTTACAAAATTATGGAGACCGTACCCAACAAGTTCTCTCTCTTTTACTTTATTGTAATGAAATTATTTTGAATAATTTCTACGAAATGTTACTTGTATTTAATAAATTAATACGTTTTAATAAGGTGTTAATAAGTTTAATAAAAAAGTTACTTTTTACTAGCGTTTTTCAGTGTTACATTTGTATCAGAGGAAAGAACCTGGATTATATTTATCTTTTTAAACAAGTTTCATGATCATAAATTAATTTTGTATGTATTTATAAGTATTTTACATTTTTAAGAGGAAATTACTGTATACTGATTTGTACCAAATAAAATTTTGTATAATTTCTATGACCAGTTTAGCACATTGTCTTTTTTTTATCACTACATATACTTGTTTTAAAGGCAAGGGCAGAGTACCACAGTTTCATCATATTTTTAGAACTCATAAAATGTGAGAATTGTGCAAATGTGCATGTCTTTAGCTTTAAATGTATTCAGGTGAGTCTCATCAGTGATCACCATTATACTGATCAACAATATTAGCATTTCAGTGAGCCCACATTAGTAGGCTAACTTTGAGCAGGTGTGGCACAAAAGCACAAGTGCGTTAGTCCTTAAAACATGTCTCCTCAATACTATCTGAGGTAAGCATTCAGACCTTCATTTTAGTACAACCATTTTATTTTTGTTATAATATATTGTAATTTTAAGTCTGACTACTTTTTTTTTATAGACTGGCTTTGGTTGGTTTGACTCTTTCTGTTGTGGGATGTTTGCCTGATGCGTCAATCGGTAAGATTGTTGTTTTGGTTGCTTCTATTGCTTTGGATAAAGTCATCTGCTATATGATTTAATGTAATGTAAATGTCATTTTTAGTTTTTCAGGGTGTAAATATTTAGAACAGCTGTGATTTTTTTTTAAAAGTAGTCAATGTGTTTTCAGAATATATATAGCATGCTTATCTAAATAAACTGGCTTTAAATTTGCTGCCATTTATAAATAACTAAAAATATTGTTTCATCACCAGTGCCTTTAGGAGACATCTCCGATGATTCAAAGATCAAAATGCAAGTGTTGGAAAATTTCGAAAGTGTTAGTCCACCCATTCAAAGTCCAGTAAGAGGCAGACTTCAAGGGAACGTAGAACAATTTGACAGCAAATATCAGCTACCCAGGATCAACTCAGCCTCATACAGTCAGAGAAATGATGGCAATGCAAAAAATCCAAGCTTCAGCCCCACTGACATAAGAGCTTCTGCAGATGTTATCTATTACCATTCAGTCCCAAATAAAGTCCCGTCCAACACAAATCGCAGAAATAATCCTGTTGAATTTTCAAGTGTCAAATTTAATGATGGAACTGATGCCAAAAGAAGCTATGCTTTGCAAACAGTCCGACAGGAACAAAATCCGTTAGACTTTAAAGGGAGCCAAATGAGCTCTAGTGATCCTAATATGGCCCCAAGGCTAGTGAGGAAAAATGGTGGAATGCATGCAGCAAATGTGTATAGATCTGGCTCATTTGGATATCAACCTATTTTGAAATCAGAAATGCCCTCAGAAAGTTCACGACCATTACGACTCAATGAACCCTATTTGAGGGAAAATATTCCAACTAATTATATGTCTAGAAGCTCAACTGTGAACCAAATGAGGCACAAAAGTGATGGAAACATGCTGTTTGGTCATTTACTTCAAAACCGTGGCCAGAATCAAAACATGCTGAGGAATGCATCTCCCTCAATTGTAAGAGCAAATCAACAAGATCACAAACCATTACCACATGCTTTTTCTGCTGGGACTGGAGTTATTTCTCAAATTTCCTATGAGAATATGAGGGATGTAGCTCTTTCCAAGGTGTACAAACCTCCAACAATCCCAACACCAATATCTCCTGGCTTTACGAGATCAAATTCAAATAGAGGTCATGGCATCCTTCCGTTTAAAAAATCTCTCATGTTTTCTTCTCAACATGATCACGTCAAGCTGTCTAGTTCTGAAAGGGTTGCCAGTCCCAGTACAAAATCAGCCACGAGCAGCTACACTTTCAAGGACATTCACTTGACATCTACACAAAATGATTACCAAAATAGGGGACAAAGTAGTCAGAATCTTGCGCCCATTCAAACATTTCCCAGTCAAAAGGAGTATGGTAATTTGGCTACAGGTATAACTGCCTTCAGGCCTTCAGTGACCAATAATGCCCGGTCTTCCTTTCTATCAATTGAGAACAGTGGCACCCCTGCGCTACTCGACCGGTCAAAACAAAACATAGACTTGACCCCACAAATGCAGTTTGCAAGGAACACCATGTTACTTTCAGAACGTGCTAAAAATATGAACCTACCATACCCAACAAATCATTCATTAAAGAAGCCAAGTCAGCAGACAGATCTGAATTCCTTCGGCCAAAGTGCAGTGCAATCATTATTCTTTAAAAATGATCCTGCGCCAAGTCTCGTGCCTGGTAAAACAATTGAGAGCGTCCACAGCGTTAGTCCGTCTGTGTCTGGCACTCAAGGCACATCAGAAAATTCAGGTACGTCTAGAAGCCGAAACAGACCGTATTATCTAACTTCTAAAATGCCATATGCTTTCAAAGGTTTCACATTTGTCCCTACAATGCCGACATCTCTACAAAAAACAGAAATGCACTCTGGCCAAAAACCTCTCTCGAACTCTAATGTGCAATACGCCCCTGCTCGTCCACATACCACCTTAAGTGCACTCGCTCAAAAGCCCTTGATACGTGAGAGCTACCAGAAAACGCTTTTTCAGTTCAAGGACATTGAAACAAGCCAAGAAAAAAAGATTTATCTGGATCAGACAGATTCTTTTGATAATGGACCTCCGCATGAAACCGTCTCTTCTACTGTAGGTGCAAGTAACCCGATGTCTAATGCTCCAAAGTACCATGTTGTTAAAGGTCAAGCTGTAGTGATGAAAACCTCTCTGACCAGCACCAATACTTCAGCAAGTCTTACAAATAATGGAGCTGTTTTCCTTCAGAACCACCCTAAAATAGGGTACGGTGGGTTGACGGTTGATGAAGTTCAGTCAAAAACATCTCCGAGGTGGACTTCAAGTAGGCTTGCTTCAGCCCAGCACACTGAATCTAACCAAGGCGAAATTCCAGCAGTGAGATCCTCAAACACCAGTTTTGTTGGACCCAACTCCTACGACACATCCATAAAATCTAGAAACCGTCATGAGAATCCCACATCTGAGCTTAAGTCTTCTCTTCTGAACAAAGTGACTGGCTATCCTCAAATACACAATGCTGTTATCCAGCCACTTCGCAGGTATAGCATGAAGGAACATGAAGGTCTGTTGAATCCAACGATGGAAGTTAAAGATGGAAACACTGCTGGAGTAACACAATCAAATATTACTGAATATTACAGTCCCATAAGATTGAGACCGACAAGCAGCGCTGTGATTAGTAGGTGGGTCGAAGTGACTCAAGCAGGAAAGAGATCTGAAGAAAATACAAACCACCAGAATGTCTATGCCATCCCAACCTACCAATCTGCAATATATAGATCTGCTGACGTTAATAGTTATAAAACTAATAGCTCTGCAAAGTTCACTTACCAGTCACCTATAAAAACTTCTGGCAAAGCTAACGTCATACAAGCCCAGGGATCAAGACCCACAAGCAGCTTTGTAGTCGGAAGGTACATTAATACATTTGATAAAACCTCAACCAAATCAAACCTCAACTTTTCTGCAAAAACAGGTCTAAACAATTATAAACCAGTTCAGTTTTCAGATATAGCTGGTAGCGCCTCCTTCACTAACGCAGCTGACACCACGGCAAAGAAAGAAGTGGATCCTGAAAGTGAGCAAAATGGCTCCAATTCAACATCGGTGATGGAGGAAAGTTTTAAAGAGCTGCTTTTTGACAACTCCATAATCTCTGCCTTACAAAATGAAACTGATGAAAGTACAGTGGATTTAAGTTTCCCTGAGATTATGCCAACTGCTGCTATAGACTTCCCCACAGAATCTCAGCTGCCATTTACAGTAGAATATACTCTACCTCAACCAACTGTCTATTCCTCTGAGTCACAGCTGGATCTTGGGAATCTTACTACACCTACAGCAGAGAGTACCGATCCACTTTTTGAGGGAACGTTGATACTCAATACAACTTTGCTGGTCAAACTGACATCAGATTGAGATCTGCCTCTTCAAGTTTCCTACTGTATGTACGCCAATGGCAACCGTCATTAACAATAATTTTTCTCTTCTGTATTTAGATGGCACCAGTTCTGTCGTCACATTCACTTACATTAAATTTGTGAGTTCTGAGTTTTGTAGTTTGTGCTTTACTTCCCCTTGGTAATCGTTATTTTGGAACCAGTAAACATTGCATCCATACGTTTTTGTCAAAGAGGCTTTATGTAATTTTACATAACTCGTGAAAGTAGTTTCCTGATGTAGGGATGGGCTCACACACACTTTCTATTTCCCCCCCCCCCCCCCCCCCCCCCCCCCATGAAGCTCTGGTTGGGTCATTTTTGTTGTGCAGTAACTTCTTAAACTCTGGAACTTTTACGTTAATCAATATGCTTGTGTTGTAATTTTAAGTACCGATCAAAACGAAATAATTTGACTTTTTAACCCTTTTAAAGGTCGGTAGTTTTGTCAACAATATATATATTTTTTAAAAGTGGCCTCAGATGGCCACCAGATGGAGTGTGTGCGCTGTCAGAATGATCTCACAGGGTTCTTCGAGTTCATTGTGGAGTTATTTTGTTCTTTAATTAGGACTGAACTGCCAAAAGAAACTACCTGAAAAGGCATGTGTATTTGAGCAAGCTTGCAATGTGTGAGCACATAATTATTAATCTGAACCGTTTTGAAAAAAGCCTAGCAGGTCTGTTAGAGACTATTAAAAACACAAAATTCTAAAATGACATTATTCGTAATTTTGTAAGAGTAATTCTCACTTGAATGAATCACCATGTTGAACAAATAATTTCTGATCATCATAATCATTAATGACAGTTAGTCTCTCTTCTACAATGGCTAGTATCAAAGCCATAACCGCTACTTTTGTAAGAATGACCACTAACTTTTTCCCATTAGAAGGGCCTGTGTAAGAAAATCCCTGTGTCTACCCTTCCATCCCCACTGACCCAGCATGAGGCCAGGACACAGAAAAAAAACTGAGGGGTTTTCTGTCAATCATGACTACATGCATTGAACAATGGATTGTCACGCTCCCCCCTGCAAATGCTTTGAAAATGGAACATTCCACTTTAAGAACTTTGTTTGCAGTGAGAATCTAAAGCTGTAAAATTTTATTATATTTCTAGTGATTGGCCATTTGCAATTTAGCTGAACATCAAGTATAGGTGGACCAAAAGACAAAAATGCTCAAAAATGCCCATGTGTGCATGAACATTTTGCATTCGGTCATTTTCTCACCCAAGTCTCCTTATTCCCCTCCCTCCGTCCCTCCCTCTTTCTCTCTCGAGCTGCGGGGGAATTCTGTAGCATGTGTCTGTGGGTTCTCAGGCAGCTCTTGGGGAAAATAAAATCTAGCGGCCCCGCAGTAAAGTGACCCCTCACTGCTCTGCTATTCACACTCACTGTACAGCTAGTCTTATTAGGGTGCTGCTAGGGTACAGGGAGCCTTTATGTTTGGATGTGAAGCCAACTTCTGATAGCTTCAGTCTCAAGCATTCAGAAAAAAACAAAAAAACAAATATCGTCTGAGCTTCAAAAGAAACCTCAGTTTGACTAGAGCCACTCTGTCTAAACTAGAACTAGCACATAAACTTGGCAAATATGGCCACATTTCTTTAGCGAGTGGGAAAGAGATACATGGAGTGAAAGGAACTGGCAAGAGAAAAGGGTCCAACAGAAAGCTGTTTTAGTTTAGCGATAATGACAGGGTATTAAAACACATTAAAACATAATTACCCTCCATGCCGCGGGCGATGAGTACACACAGCAAAACTACTGTTCCCCATCGACCTGCGTCTGCTGAACTTTTGGTTGGGCCTTCCACTCAAAGTGATCAATGAGGCTTTACGGACTACAACACATTACTGACTACAACTGTGCCACATTTAAATCTGTGAGGACAGGAGAGGAAATGGAGGACTGTAAGAAAGAACATATACCAAATTAGCTTGTGATAACCAAGACTAGTACTGTGTCACTCTCTCTTTCGTGCACTGCACATACTCACTGGCCTTCCTGCCTTGCTGAGCCAAAAGGGAAGTAATAAAGCAGGAAGACTTCCTGCTGTATAGCTCAGCTGTAAGAATGAATTTTGCAAGGCTAAAGCTGTTAGCCACCATATGAAGTTAGAACAAAGTCAAAGGTAACAACTTTGAGTAAGGACTACATCTGAAAATTTTTATTTATTTAAATTTTTTTGAAAATTAACTTTAGCATGTTCAAATTGATCAAAAAGACATTTATGATGTTAGAAAAGATTTCTGTTTCAAACAAATGCTGTTCTTTTGAGTATTCTATTCATCAAAGAATCCTGAAAAAAAACATCTCAGTTTTCACAATAATATTAATTAGCACAACTGTTTTCAACATTGATAATAATAAGAAATGTTTCTTAAGCAGCATCTCAGCATATTAGAATGATTTCTGAAGGATCATGAGACACTGAAAATTGGAGTAATGATGCTGAAAATTCAGTTTTGCATCACAGGAATGAATTCCATTTTAAAATACAATACAACAGAAAACAATTATTTTGAATTAATAATATTTCACAATAGTACTGTTTTTACTGTATTTTTGATCAACTAAATTCAACTAAAACTAAATACACCGAATGGAACACATTAATATATTCTCTAAATGATTTAAATAAAAGCTTATATTTGGAATATATCTGCTTCCAAACCACTAGAATATGTGACCCTGGAGCACAAAACCTTAAGTTTTTTTCGTCTTAAGTCGCTTGGGTATATTTTTAGCAATAGCCAAAAAACATTGTATGGGTAAAATCATTAGGATATTAAGTAAAGACTATGTCCCATGAATATATTTTGTAAATTCCCTACTGTAAATACATCAAAACTTAATTTTTTATTAGTAATATGTATTGCTAAGAACTTCATTTGGACAACTTTTAAAGGCGATTTTCTCAGTATTTAGATTTTTCACCCTCAGATTCCAGATTATTAAATAGTTGTATCTCGGCCAAATATTGCCCTATCCTAACAAGCCATAGAAATGGAAAGCTTATTTATTCAGCTTTCAGGTGATGTATAAACCTCATTTTTAAAAAATTGACCCTTATGACTGGTTTTGTGGTCCAGGGACACATATGGAAATAACTTTTACTGTACCTTCTAATCACACTGCAAATTCATAATTACTGTGCCGAAAAACAATAATCCTGAGGAAGATATGAATTTTTGGCAGTGCATGCAACATTTACTGGCAAGACGTTCTGCTCCGATTTAAGAACTTTTTAGACCTTTTTTGAGTAAGGGTGAATTAAGACTTTTTAAGACCCACAGAAACCCTGTTTATCAGAGTCAAAAGAACCCTAAAACCTGCACACACACACACATACATATGCTGCACGACTGTGGCTGCCAGCTGCTGATACATTCAGCTTTTTGACATAATTTTTGTCACTTCTTTTCATGTCAAAAGTTCAAAAGACTCACGCATTTCTTTCCTGCAGCCTTCAGCCGTGTGCTGAGCCACAGACCCTGGGGACCAGATGGTGAAATGGTGAAACCATGTGGATTACCAGCAGGCCATGGGTGTTGCACACATTCACTTCTGTGTTTCTCCTGTAGGTTAGAGTGTTAGAGTGTTCACAAAGCAAAGGCCATCAGGTTTTTCCTGCATGTGCTGCTGATGGGTAACAATATAAAAAAGCAGTTGCATAGCAAGTGTTTCTCAGTGCACAGAGTTTGAGGTTTAATTCACCTTGTCCCGGTGCCACTGTGTGTTCTGAATAATACAAGTACTCCTGTGGTAATAGGCCACCCATGAATATGTGCCCTCACTTCCAATTCTAGATGCCCAGCCTTCAACTGATGTCAGTGTGCACGCACAAGTTGAAACAAGACCTTCCACATAAAGATCTCTTTTGTACTGGTGAAACATGCACGAAAAATATGTGGAATGACCCTTAAGACTCTGTATACTGTAATCTATCAGCTCTGAGTAAAATTAGACCGCTTGCTGTTCATTGATGTATAGCCGAGATACTGTTACCACTAAATCTGGCTATAGAGGACAGTGAATGCATGACAGGGCACATACTATGGAAGCTGGTTCTACCTCAGAACAAGAAAAATAAAGGCAATTATGAGATAGAATGAAATAACTACAAGTAACTCACAATTTAAAGGTATACAGTAATTCACAACTACAAGAAATTAAGTTGAAAATCTGACAAATAATGTCAACATGGTGAAGGTGAACCAACTCCAGGGTAAGGCTAAAAGTAGCCTAATAACTCCGCACATCATAAACCCATATATTTTAGGCAAGTAGCCTACCAGGCCAGAAGTCAGAATGAGCTTTATTGCCAAGTATGTTTACACACACAATTAATTTGTCTTCGCCACAGGAGCTTCAAGTGCAGAAGAAAATACAGACTAGAGCAAACATACATGATAGTGCAGACACACATAGGAATTACACAGTAGAGATTAAATACAACACTAATATAAGAAAAACAGAAAATTAAATAATGCAATATAATACAGAAATAGAAATATAGAGGAAAAAAACATAATTGCTTTAATGAAGTACAGATGTGTTATTGTGTGTACAGATGAGAGTCGGACTCGTAACCCAAAGGTTGCGGGTTCGAGTCTCGTACCGGCAGGGATTGTAGGTGGGGGGAGTGAATGTACAGCGCTCTCTCCCACTTTCAATACCATGACTGAGGTGCTCTTGAGCAAGGCACCGAACTGCAGCAAAAAAAAATGGCTGCCCACTGCTCCAGGTGTGTGTTCACTGCTGTGTGTGTGCACTTTGGATGGGATAAATGCAGAGCACTAACGGCCCACATGTCACATCACTTCACTTATTTACAAGTGTACAATTTATGTAGTTTACAATTTTCAGATGCTATGTATAAATGTGTCAGTTACAATGTATAGTTATGAAAGTTTTAATTGTTCAGGCTGAATATAGCCTGCGGGGGGAAAAACTGTTCTTGTGCCTGGCTGTTCTGGTGGTCGGTATTAAGTAAAGACTATGTCCCATGAATATATTTTGTAAATTCCCTACTGTAAATACATCAAAACTTAATTTTTTATTAGTAATATGTATTGCTAAGAACTTCATTTGGACAACTTTTAAAGGCGATTTTCTCAGTATTTAGATTTTTCACCCTCAGATTCCAGATTATTAAATAGTTGTATCTCGGCCAAATATTGCCCTATCCTAACAAGCCATAGAAATGGAAAGCTTATTTATTCAGCTTTCAGGTGATGTATAAACCTCATTTTTAAAAAATTGACCCTTATGACTGGTTTTGTGGTCCAGGGACACATATGGAAATAACTTTTACTGTACCTTCTAATCACACTGCAAATTCATAATTACTGTGCCGAAAAACAATAATCCTGAGGAAGATATGAATTTTTGGCAGTGCATGCAACATTTACTGGCAAGACGTTCTGCTCCGATTTAAGAACTTTTTAGACCTTTTTTGAGTAAGGGTGAATTAAGACTTTTTAAGACCCACAGAAACCCTGTTTATCAGAGTCAAAAGAACCCTAAAACCTGCACACACACACACACATACATATGCTGCACGACTGTGGCTGCCAGCTGCTGATACATTCAGCTTTTTGACATAATTTTTGTCACTTCTTTTCATGTCAAAAGTTCAAAAGACTCACGCATTTCTTTCCTGCAGCCTTCAGCCGTGTGCTGAGCCACAGACCCTGGGGACCAGATGGTGAAACTACAGACACATGTGGATTACCAGCAGGCCATGGGTGTTGCACACATTCACTTCTGTGTTTCTCCTGTAGGTTAGAGTGTTTGTGTCATCACAAAGCAAAGGCCATCAGGTTTTTCCTGCATGTGCTGCTGATGGGTAACAATATAAAAAAGCAGTTGCATAGCAAGTGTTTCTCAGTGCACAGAGTTTGAGGTTTAATTCACCTTGTCCCGGTGCCACTGTGTGTTCTGAATAATACAAGTACTCCTGTGGTAATAGGCCACCCATGAATATGTGCCCTCACTTCCAATTCTAGATGCCCAGCCTTCAACTGATGTCAGTGTGCACGCACAAGTTGAAACAAGACCTTCCACATAAAGATCTCTTTTGTACTGGTGAAACATGCACGAAAAATATGTGGAATGACCCTTAAGACTCTGTATACTGTAATCTATCAGCTCTGAGTAAAATTAGACCGCTTGCTGTTCATTGATGTATAGCCGAGATACTGTTACCACTAAATCTGGCTATAGAGGACAGTGAATGCATGACAGGGCACATACTATGGAAGCTGGTTCTACCTCAGAACAAGAAAAATAAAGGCAATTATGAGATAGAATGAAATAACTACAAGTAACTCACAATTTAAAGGTATACAGTAATTCACAACTACAAGAAATTAAGTTGAAAATCTGACAAATAATGTCAACATGGTGAAGGTGAACCAACTCCAGGGTAAGGCTAAAAGTAGCCTAATAACTCCGCACATCATAAACCCATATATTTTAGGCAAGTAGCCTACCAGGCCAGAAGTCAGAATGAGCTTTATTGCCAAGTATGTTTACACACACAATTAATTTGTCTTCGCCACAGGAGCTTCAAGTGCAGAAGAAAATACAGACATAGAGCAAACATACATGATAGTGCAGACACACATAGGAATTACACAGTAGAGATTAAATACAACACTAATATAAGAAAAACAGAAAATTAAATAATGCAATATAATACAGAAATAGAAATATAGAGGAAAAAAACATAATTGCTTTAATGAAGTACAGATGTGTTATTGTGTGTACAGATGAGAGTCGGACTCGTAACCCAAAGGTTGCGGGTTCGAGTCTCGTACCGGCAGGGATTGTAGGTGGGGGGAGTGAATGTACAGCGCTCTCTCCCACTTTCAATACCATGACTGAGGTGCTCTTGAGCAAGGCACCGAACTGCAGCAAAAAAAAATGGCTGCCCACTGCTCCAGGTGTGTGTTCACTGCTGTGTGTGTGCACTTTGGATGGGATAAATGCAGAGCACTAACGGCCCACATGTCACATCACTTCACTTATTTACAAGTGTACAATTTATGTAGTTTACAATTTTCAGATGCTATGTATAAATGTGTCAGTTACAATGTATAGTTATGAAAGTTTTAATTGTTCAGGCTGAATATAGCCTGCGGGGGGAAAAACTGTTCTTGTGCCTGGCTGTTCTGGTGGTCGGTGCTTTGTAGCGCTGACCAGAGGGCAACAGTCGAAAGAAAGTGGGCTGGGTGTGAGGGGTTCAAGTGATTTTCCCTTTTAACCCTTATCCTCACTCTGGAGGTGTAAAAGATTTTGGAGGTTGGGCAGGTTGTCATAAAATATTTTAATTTTAACTTCTAATTTCCACGGTTTTTCAAACAGCGAAAAACGTCTATACACAAATAGCAAAGAACATTACATTTTCAAACATTATCACTGGCTTCAGTTTAGCTAGCGGCCTAGCGTGAGTTAAGCACTCTCGAAAACTCCCGTTATAATCAGTGAAGCAGTCTACACTGTATGATGAATTAATGTCTTACTTACCTTGTACTAGGGTTGCCAACTTCAGAAAATTAAAATACGGGACAATCACCTTACGGGGTTGGGGGGTGAGTGACCATTTATACACACACACACACACACACACACACACATATATACAGTGGGTACGGAAAGTATTCAGACCCCCTTAAATTTTTCACTCTTTGTTATATTGCAGCCATTTGCTAAAATCATTTAAGTTAATTTTTTTCCTCATTAATGTACACACAGCACCCCATATTGACAGAAAAACACAGAATTGTTGACATTTTTGCAGATTTATTAAAAAAGAAAAACTGAAATATCACATGGTCCTAAATATTCAGACCCTTTGCTCGTGTTTTTCAATTAAAGACAGCTTATAGATTTAATATGGGCTGCTTTTGGTGCTTGACACCTTTTTATTGGTTAATTTGTGTTTCAAGAATACGGTCCAAGGTTAGGAATTATGCTATTAGTTACTTAAATATAAAATATTTTTCTCTATTTAACAACATTACAATAGTGAAAGACGGCTTCCCTTACTGATCAAGTCTTTTGCGCGGCACGATGTTGGACTCATGAAAAATAATCACTTTGTTTGTATTCACCAAAACTGATTTACTGAAGTGAAAACACGGATGAAATTGGCATTAGCGCGAGCGCCGCTTGCTGTGAGGCGGGAGCGACGAGCCGGCAGAGGATCGCGTTGCCTTCCTCGTACAGTTATGTTCACGATTTCTGATTTACTTAATGTATACTTCGGGGGCTGTGATTGGATGATGACAGGTATCGGTGATCATTCTCAAGTGATCAGCACTGCTGCTGTTGTATCAGTCAGTGGTTAGATCAGCGTAGCAGTCAAAAAACGGGACAAGGGAAGTCACGTACGGGACAAATCAATTAGGCCCAAAATACGGGACGTCCCGGCTAATACGGGACGGTTGGCAACCCTACCTCGTACGTACATCTTCACTTTGTTGTTTATGAAGAGAGAATTCATGATACAGCAGAATTCATTTAGCGAGCGCGCACACTGAACAAAACTCTGGCGTTTTAGCGATGATTCATCTGAACGCCTCTGATTGGCCATTGCATTCATAAACTCAACATAGTCATGTGTGATTGGCTAGAATGTGCAACACTATGAAAAGATAAAGGTATCAAAATGTGGGGTTCGTAACAAATACCATAGAAGAACCATTTGAAGAACATTATAAAATTATAAAGGTTTTCCACTATAAAGAATCTTTTGTGCAATGGAAAGGTTCCATTGATGTTAAAGGTTCTTCATAAAATCACAAGTGTGAGAAATGCAGACGCAAGTGCCGTCTTTTGTTTTAACCTGATTAAAAAGAGCATCATACAATAGCAGCAGAATACACTAGCAGCTGAATATAAAGAGGCAAAAATTAAATGTTATATATAGGCCTATTATATGTGCTTGCATGTGTTAATGTTATGAGGAATTTTTTCTCTTTTTTGTCTCTTTTGTGTGTGTGTGTGTGTCTGTGCCTGGCTGTTCAAGATATTGAGCAAAAATAGAGCAAAGTTTCACAATATATTTAAAAGCTTCACAATTTATCCTGTTTATATATAGTGGCTTGCCTGACCTTTTTTGAAGCAGCGTGAAATTCTCAATTATCACTGTAAAAAAAAAACGTATTGATATATATCTGCTACAATCCCTGTCAACATGAACCAAACACAGCTTTAGTAAAGTTCTCAAAGTTTCTTATGTAATATGACAATATATATATACAATAATATAATTTTAATGTGTAAAATAAGATTTTGTTAATAAGATTTAAGGGATAGTTCACCCAAAAATGAAAATTCTGCCATAATTTAGGCTACTCACCCTCGTGCCCTTCCAAACCTGTATGGCTTTATTTTTTTTATGGAACACTATAGAAGATATTTTGGAAAATGTCTCTGTGTTGTTTTTGTTAATACATTGAAAGTCAGGGGTCTGACGATGTTTGGACCTCAACGTCTTCAAAATATCTTCCTTTTTGGGTGAACTATCCCTTTAAGGTCAACACATTTTGCCTTGAAACTCCAACCTCTTAAAGACTTCAGTGATATTGGAAACATATGTGTTCTGAATGTATTTGGAATAAACAAGTATTACTTCAATAATACTCTTTGGCTTGACGTTGATTAACTTGCGGTCTGATCGTTGAAATGTATTATCCTATAGGATTTGAATAATCATTATGTGGGGTTCCCCTCCTGATAAAAGGTGCAACTGGTTATGATCATTGTGTATTTGTATTACAGGTTGTTCTGTGTGTTCGACCAGCTCAGTCTGGATTCAGTTAAACTCTATTGGTTACATTTGTATCCAAGCAATCACACGTCAGGTTGGAACATCCTGAAACAGTTCAGTAAAGAGTCAGGAACAAACATACTACATATAGTGCAAACACAACCATCACACACTGAATATCATAAATATTCATATCAATCACTGAGGTTTGTCAGAAGCAGATAAGGCAAAATATGTGTCCTTTCTTAAAGAAATAGTTCACCCAAAAATGAAAATTCTGGCATCATTTATTCAGCCTCAAGTTGTTCCAAACCAGCAGAAGAAAGTAAGTCATACAGGTTTGAAACGACATGAAGGTGAGTGAATAATGACAATTTTTTCAATTTTAGGTCAACTATCCCTTTAAATTAATTCAGAAGAAAGTCTTTAAAAGATAAAGATCTTTCATCGTAATAAAAAGTAAAATAAAAATAAAAAGGGGACAGAAAACACATGAGAAAATCATGTTTTTAACATTTTATTTTACCACTGTTGGCCAGCAATGGGTGTCACTGTGGAACAGAGTGTGGGGACGATTTCTAAATTATATCCTTTACACACACCACTGTTCCGGACTATCATTGGTATAATCCAATGTGGATTGGGTCAGCTAGCATCCTTGCGTGCCAGTGGAGGTAAGCTACCGCAGGACACCATCACAGAAGCACCCCACCCTTAGAGTAAAAATAGATGCTTAGTGTCACTGAGCCAAATGTCTGTTACTGGTTCCTTTCAGGACGCTTCTGTGAAGGGAGCAGAGGGAAGAGAGGCAGAAAAGAGACAGGCACTTAAGTACTAATGCATGGCTAGAACATGTCACGCATGGGGCAAAGGGGGTAAAGAAAGAAACAAGGAACAGGGAAGGATGATGAACCAGTCAGTCAACACATCTGTGATGCTAGATTAGCTAAACACCATGAAGAACACCATGTGAGATTCATAGTTACTTCATCTTCATCATTATCACCAGAAGAATTACCATCACTGTTGTTGATGTCTTGCTGCAATGCTTTTAAAGACCCTCTTTTCCTGTCATAAAATGTACATAAAATTAAAGAATAGCAACCTTTATCTTTCAAGTACATCAGTCAATTCTTGAACAATTTAAAGTCTATATTCAGAAAGCGACAATCAACAAGAGGCACTTTTTGAGTACACATACAATTGTGACTGAATCGCTGAATCCTTTTTGTGAATATTGGACACAAACTGTTCAAGGTTCTGTTGAAGGTCAAAGGTCATTGTCATTGGCTCCACTGTCTTCATTCTCCTCTCTGATAGGTTATTGTGCTTGTCTGTTGAGAGTCCGGAGCACAGGCAGTTGTTGCTCGTTTGGTGCATGTTCCCGTTGGTTGCAGCAACCAATCACTCTGTCAAAAGTGCTTGTGAAGTTTGCTGGGCTTTGTTCTCACACCTTACTCCGTGTTTCTGCTCTGCATTCAGGTGCACGGGAGAGCGCCGGTGTTCCGTTTCCCCAGAGTTCCATGTTGCTGCGGCATCAACATTCTGAAAAACACAGAAATTAGATATAAGTTGTTGCATATTCTAATACAAACGAGTGGCAGTGTTATTTTTGTATCATTGATATTACTATTAGTTATTGATAACACTTTGAATTAGATTTTATTTTTATATTTTCATTTTTTTTTATATTTCCATATTTTCATTTTAGTTTTGTGGCGTTTTTCCATTAGTTTGCATGTACTTTTTAGGTTTTAGCTTATATTTGATTAATTTTATAATACACCTGATCAGGGGGGATTCCGTTTTAAGAATAATCCTAAAAAAAAAAAAATTAAGAAATTCTAGTATAAATATAAAATGCATTGAGGCTGTTACATGTCAGCAGTAAATATGTCTGTAGTCTAAGAATAAGGTAAACTGAAACTCTGGCTGAGAATTCTTGTTACCTCACACTGTTCAGTGATTTGTGCAATTGCAAGAAAATCAATAGATATGTTCTATTGCAGCTGTTCTTCTCAGAATAACTATTTGTAAATGCATCGTGACATCGAGTTGTATGTGGTTAAATGGCCTTAATGTCATGATGATGTATAAGACCATATTGCTCTGAAAATGTAAACGTGTTTATGAGAGGTGAACGAGGTCGCACTTAAGTCACATGTTGGTTTAACGGATGCATGCATATGACAAAATATGCATGTTCAGTCAACTTAATCAATCCAATGTGCGCCACAGCTTGGTCCACAAATGTGGCCCCCCGGCATTAAAAAACAGTCAATGCAGAATAACAGATTGATGGCCTTTATTCATAAAAGCAAAGATAAGATAGTCTCAACCTCTTCCTCTGCCTAGCATCCTTTCATTTCCATCTATTATTGTGCTATTTGTAAAGAGTCAGAGTCATGTAGATAAACACAAACAGCACAGACAGGGAACACTGAACATTTGAAAAGTCTAAATGTACAGCTTTAACGGGTCTGATATCTAACGGGTCAGTGCCAGCAGCCTATGAATAAATATACACTGGAATACTAATATACTATACTATAATATTTGTTGGTTGATTGATTGATGGTAAATGATACATACACTAAATTATTAGATTAAATTAACATTTTGTTTACACAGTACTTACTCCAAATTCACTAAAAATAATAAAAACAGAAGACATGTAGCACCTACTGAGGATTACAGATTTTAAGATCTGTTAATTGGCCACTAAACAGTTATTGTCAATGCTGATAATCTCAAAATTGCCAAATAAATTATTCGGCCAGGCTGATATAATGGTCTATCACTAGTTGAGACATTATAAAACATTTTATATTTAACAACCACAAATTTACCACAGCCATTGTATATAAAACTATTATCTTCTAATATTGAATGTAGACTAATGGACGAGGTGTTGTATGTGTATCTTCAAAACGTAACTTTTGCAATAAATAAATTAATAAAATAACATGCCTATAAAAGCTCTGCATGAACCAACAAGTGAAATATCACCCAAATCCAATATCAACCGTATGTAATTTAAAAAAAAAAAGAGAGAGAAAAGCTTTTTCTATATTTAGTTGTAACTGATGTAGTAAAAAAAATGACATGTTTTGACAAAGGGAAGTAAACAAAATTATTATTGATGACCTGAAAATTGGCCAATGTTCCTTTTCCTTGTTGCTCTCAATTTTCTAGTCTTGGCTCTAATTGTAAAAAGGTTGCCCCCCTCCACCTCTGCCCTCACTGCGCACAGCTATATTTACTCCCTTCAGAACAAGTCGTTCCAACCAGAACACAAAGAGACTCAATCAGAAAGAGAGAGAGGAACAGGCAGAAATCAGATGGGC
This sequence comes from Sinocyclocheilus grahami, assembly GCF_001515645.1. NCBI lineage: Eukaryota > Metazoa > Chordata > Actinopteri > Cypriniformes > Cyprinidae > Sinocyclocheilus > Sinocyclocheilus grahami. The sequence continues at coordinate 1,036,398 of NW_015505379.1, forward strand.
ATCAGTACACCAACATTTGGCAATGCAGCACCTAAGACACAAATTATGCTGGTGACAGGTCGTGCTAGCCTTTTCAACAGCAAAAGAAAACTTTGAGATTTCGTTATACTACTTTTGTGTGTCCAATAAAGATTATTATTTGTGTTGTGATAACCTTTATGCAGAAGATAATAAAAAATAAACACATACATAATCACTATGATACAATTACAATATGCATTATCATTATTTATTTGCAGCTTTTTTCATTGCTATACATTTCTCAGTTTATAATCAATGCTGGCACTTCAATAACCGATGAAGTAGAAAGGTGTGCACACTGTTAAAAATTCCTCTCATCACAACACTAACTACTTTATGCTAACAGCACTAGTTTGGACATGACAGCTGCAGTGCTGCAGGTAAAGCCATTTCCTGCACTAAGAGCCGTGATGAGATGAGACCACAGATCCATGCATCCATCTCTCTCATTTCATCACGTATCCTGCCATCCGTACACTGATCAATTTAACAATGCCTCTGGGACCATCTCTCTCCCTCTCTTCCCCCTCTCTTCCACCTCTCTCAGTCTCTGCTCTGTGACATGTTTTATGTTTTATCTGTCTGTCTGGGTTGGCATACATTAGTTCAGTGTGAGTGTGAGTGAAGTGGAGAGAGTGTCTGCGGACCGTGTGTGTGTGTGTGTGTGTTTGTGAATGTTTCAGGCATTACTAGATGGCATTTTGGTGCCTGTATATTTTACAGTTTCATTAACTGATTTAACCAACCAAGCTGAACTACTAAAACGGCTTTGTAGCTTAAAATATACCAATAACCTGATAAATATTTATTTATATTAAATAAAATAACTTAAGTTAAATAAAGTTAAACATAAATAAGGTTTAAAAGTTTGGTGTCTGTATTAATACCTTTAAAAAATGTATTAAATACAATTGTAATGTTACAAAAAATTTCTATTTCCACTTTCAAAGAGTATCATGAAAAAATTAATCACAGTTTTCACAAAAATATTAAGCAGCATAATTGTTTTCAACATTGATTATTATAAGAAATGTTTCTTGAGCAACAAATCAGCATATTAGAATGCTTTATGAAATATCAAGTTACATGAAGACTGAAGTAATGGCTGCTGGAAATTCAACTTTGCCATCACAGGAATAAATTACATTTTAAAATATATTCAAATAGAAAACAGTTATTTCGGTTTGTAATAATATTTCACAAAATTACTGTTTTTACTGTATTTTTGATCAAATAAATTAAGTTTGGTGAGCATAAGAGACCACTTTCAAAAACATAAAAAAATCTTAACAACCCCAAACTTTGAATGGTAATTTAAATGTAACTAAATATAATTACACTCTAAAAAATGCTGGGTTGTTTCAACCCAACTTTGGGTCAAATATGGACTAACCCGTTTGGGTTAAAACTTTAATTAAAAAATTTAACCCAACAGCTGGGTTAGTCCATATTTGACCCAAAATTGGGTTGAAACAACCCAGCATTTTTTAGAGTGTACATCATAGAGGAAGTTTGGTGGTTTATAAATAAAAAAAAAAAAAAACACATTATAAATCAATGTATAAAAATGCAGTATAAATACAAAAATGAAAACAGTTCGACAGTTTGTTGGCATGTGCTTACGCTTTTTAAGTGACAAAGAAAGAAAAGCTGATGAGATGCCTTAAATAGCATTCTGGCATATAGTATGTAATGCCTCCTGTGTATGAAAGCATGTATGGACAGCTGTGTGTGCCTCTGAGTTCCTGTATGTGAGAGAGATGAGACATGCTGATTGTTCCTCTGCTCAGGTATGTGAGTGATGTTGCCTTTTCATCCCCTGAGGTTGTCAAGGTGAGGCTTGAGGTGGTTTTTGACTTGTGTGAAAAAGGGTTAATGTGAATAATGGGAGATGGAAACGACCAATGACTGCATTTATTTATTTTCATCAGCTCGTTCTGAGGTGCAAGTAATATATTATATATGAAAATTATTATATTCAGTCGCTTATCCTACGTTTCTTAGTGATATTTAGTGTCAGTTTTCAGGGCGTGACGATTTTGTTCTCTTTGACTTGTTGGATGGAAATGGTGCTTATTCGCAAATGTTTTATGTGATATTCCAATTTTGCGCAAAAGTTAAATTCGCAACTTTGGATGGAAACCCAGCTAATGATATGTTTATCCAGGATGTATGTGTGTGTGTGTGTGTGTGTGCCATTCAATGGGGTCTTACAACGCTGACATGAAACAACAGCTGTGAAAGTTCAACAAACATACACACACTAACTTTATGGAGAATGTCTTCTGGGAAAGCATGTGGTTGAAGTCCATCACATATCTAACACTGAAGGAAAGAGCACAGATCAAGAGAATGAGTAAATGAATGACTTTAGGAAAGCAAGAAGAAGGAAAGTCCTACAAGTAATCAGGGTTTATTAATTAAAGCGTGTGTGTAGTTGTTAACAGGTATCAGCATGTGTGTGTGTGTGTGTGTGTTGGAAATATAAAGTACATGAAAATCTGTGTGCTAGTGACGACCCCTTTGAGTTTTCATTTATTTCATATTTTTGAATAAATACTCAAATTCTTCATAAGACTGTGGAGCTCTGAGCGCTGCTGAACTCATGTCTAAGTCCACACCACAAAATGCTGCAGATTTCCCTCTAAAATCAACACAGAAAACGTGAAAAACGTCTGCATTTTCCATCAGGGCCTGGTGAAAACCCAACAACGAGCACTAAACTAACAAACACACTTTGCTGACTCATCTGTACCCTCTCTCTCTCGCTCCTCAGGATCAACCACTTTTTGCCAAACGTCTTTGCAGAAACATGCAACATAAATCATAGTTTGAATGTATCTTTCTCCATGCATAATACTATATAATATAACACAGCAATAATATCACTGTATAATTACCTTAAATATCTCAATGCAGCCCACTAAAATGAAATTACATATATCACATACCCTTCAAATTCAGCATATTCAGTATCTTGTGAAGTGAGTGATCTGAGATCTCAGTTCTGCTCACTGCTGTGCCGTTGGGCTTGACCTTTAACCCCAGGCTGTTTCAGTGAGACAGTCCATGCGATTAGTGCACATTTAGCACATGCAGCACAGAAACACAGACATATTTTGAATAAAACAGATTTTCAATAATCACAAAAATGCTAAAAGTTCTTTTTGCATTACCACAGAAAGAAGGCTTTTTGCACAGTATGTACACTACTGTTCAAATTGTGGGGTCTGTAAGAGAGAAATTAATACTTTTTATTCAGCAAGGATGCATTAAACTAAACAAAAGCAACAATAAAAACATTCATGATGTAAAAAAAAAATGTAATTAAACAGAAAATAGTTATTTTAAATTGTAATAATATTTCACAATACTACAGTACTTCACTGTATTTTTATTCAAATAAATGCAGCTTTGGAGATTTTTTTATTAGAATAAATGCAGCCTTGGAGAGCATAAGAGATTTCAAGCTCATGAAAAACATAAAAAAACAATCTTACCGGCCCCAACCTTTTGAAGGGTACTGTATACACAGGCTAAGTTAAAAATACTTTGTGGACAAAGTTGTTACCAAGAGTCAGCTAATTCCGATCTGATTCCGCTATAAGTGATTAACAAAAAAACCAACAACAATTTGGGTGAATTTCCGCACCCAAATTCCTGCCATTTCAATAGTAATCCATGTGATCAGGACTTTTGCGGGAGGACGAAAGATTTCTCCACACAGATTTTGCATCGGGTTCAAGTTGGTCAAGTGGATTAACCAAGCAAACCAACAGAAAGCTGCTTGGTTTAAAACGGTAGCTGTGTGTCCTACATCGCTACACTATTGACAGTGGACCTTCTTGGCCGCAGTTCGCTAAAGTGACCGCAACTTTATCCTTTTAAGACCCGAGAAAAGATTTTTAGGAAAAAAATAGTTTTTTTCATGTCTTTACATTGTTTAGAGCATTAATTTTTTTTTTAAAAAACATTTAAAATGATATTTCGCTCATAAGTTATGCTATGTCCTCGGTAGAGGACATCGGGACTCAATAAAAATAAATAAAAAAAAGACATGAATGAACATGCATGGGCAAAAACAATAGATTTTTTAAATCACCAATACATTTTTAGTTTTCAGGATTTTTTATTTTTTTTTACCAAACTTTGTATAAAGATGATTCGCAACTATTTTATAACAGAATGATTTGATATACAAATTTTCTTTCTGCAAAATATGTGTAAAATGGCCATAAACGGGTTTTCTCATTATATACAATGTATCTATAAACTAAATCTAATTAGCATATTGATGTGTTTTTGGGGCAACATGTAATGAAAAAAGAAGTGTAATAATGGAAGTAATATTTAACAAGATTTTCATAAAAATATATAATATTTCATAGAATATTGAAACATAATTTCTTTCCCTATTCATTTGTTATGTCTCCCAAAATGCTAATAAACATGCTTTTAGTCCCAGTGTCCTCATATCAGGACATGTATGAAATCAACCTCATGTTTCGTAACAGAAAGTCATATTTTGATTTGAAACCCCATAACATTTTCCTGAGATGTTGATTTATGACAGTTTAAGTTGAAGAGTTAGTCAGATTTAAATGATAATTACAAAATATTATCATAGTTCCATACGAGTGTCACTAAATTAATATCAGACATTTTTGAAGACCAAGGAGAGGGAGTGGTCATGGTGAAACATCCAAACATTTCGTATCTCTGAAAAGCCCTGAATGCGCTCTGTACAGGACATCCAGACTTCAAACTGTGGCATGTATAGTCTAAGAGAAATACACCAAAATATAATGTCCTCATATGAGGTCACAGGGTCTCAGGAGGTTAAATGATATAAAACACTAGATGTTGATGGTACTTTAGACAGGTAAGAAAATGTGTGTGTGAATATGTGCTCACAGTTAGGAAGAGTTTTGCTCTAGGTATTAAGAAGTCTCAAGAGGAAGCGGTATATATTTATTGAGCAATGCTGACTGAGCCCTTTCAGAGCTTCAGCTTTGAACTGAATTTGTCCATGTCCACACACACAGACACTCACACGCCAGTTTACTTAGCTTTATATCTGTTTCAATTACTAAAAGCTAAGCCAAACAGCTTTAGAATTTTTAGAATAACAACATGATTTGGTTTATATATTAATAATTTCTCCAAATGAGGACCCCGAAGGAAGGTTTTGTCAGATTTAGCTCAATTTGTCCCCAAAGTATAGCTAAATAAACCCTTGAAAACCATGTCAAAATACAGATCCAAAACGTTGCCTGATCAAATGACTAATTATTAATAGGCGTTTACTTCTCTAGTTTTTTTCCTTCCCATCATCCTCCTCTCTCTCACTTTCACTGTCCCTTTCCCCTGCAAGTTTAAGGTTTCACTCTGTATGTAACTCTACTCTGCAGAGCTTCAGTGAGAACTTAGCTAAGTGCCAATCTGGTCCACACGCATGCACACAGGACAACCGGCTGCCGAAAACATTTATTAATGAACAGAAAAAAAAGCCCTGCCTCATCTCTAAACGAGGGATGAACAGCCAAGACAATCTGTCTTCTTTCCGCCACTTCACTGACCCTCCATCCAGGGTGTTTCCCTGCCTACGGTTAGAGACGATGAAATAGGCTCCAGCATCCATGCAAGCCTATGCAGGACAAGCGCCTTGGAAAACAGATGGATGAATGGCTGGATGTTGTTGTTGTTTTTTTTTGCTGTACAAGAAAAAACTAATACTGAATTTGTTTAAAAAAGAATTTGGACACTGAAGCCACACTTATACTAATTTCATCAACTAATAAAATATAAAAACAATATAAAAATATATATATATATTTTTTAAATAAATGGCATTTGGCTTGCTTTTTTTTAATCTAATGCAATGACATACACTAGTATTCAAAGGTTTGGGGTCTCTTAAGCTGCATTAATTTGATGAAAAATACAGCAATATTATGAATTATTATTACTATTTTAAATTATTGTTTTTTATTTTAATATATATTAAAATGTAATTTATTCCTGTGATGCAAAGCTGCATTTTCAGCATCATTTCTCCAGTCTTTAGTGTCACATGATCCTTCAGAAATCATTCTAATATGCTGATTTGCTGCTCAAGAAACATTTCTTATTTTTATAAATGTTTAAAACAGTTGTGCTGCTTAATATTTTATCACAAATCATGATTAAAAAAAAATCAGGATTTTTGGATGAATAGAAAGTTCAAAAGAACAGCACTTATTTGAAATAGAAATAGAGATTTAAAATAGAGACTCTGCACTTTTGATCAGTTTATTCAATTTATGCAATTAATGCTGAATAAAAGTTCATTTCTTTTTTTTCTTTTTTTACTTACTGACCCCAAACTTTTGAAGAGTAGTGTAGACATTTTAAAGTGTGGCTTAAGTGATACTATGTGGGGCTGCTTGATATTGAAAAGAGAGCTCAAAAAGCAAGAGGGACTGGGAAGTTATACAAGACATTTTTTTGTCTTGTCAGGGTAGCTCATAAAGCATATCAGAAGCCCTGAAGCATTTAACCTGTCAACACACACACAGATAAGCACACAAACCCCCACAGACATACATACACACTTGATGAATGACACCGACATCATTCACAGAAGCAGAAAGAGAGAGTATCTCACATAGATCAGATTTAAAAAATAAACACACCAGACAGAATCAGCCTGTTTAATATAATATGTGAAAGTGCTGAATGTTTGTTTTCACATGAACTCACATGCACACACACACACACACAAAGTGCCGCCTCTTGGGTCACAGGGTTTAATCTCCACTTTTTCTCATCTCGCTAGCGATGATGAGATGCTGCAATGCCATTTATCCCTCTGGAGGTGCACTTCAGTGTTGGTGTGTCTGAGTTTTTGTTTGTGTGCGTTTGTGCGTTTGAGAAAATGTAGCCTTCCTGTTCCCTTTTAAATAAATAAAAAAACTAAACATGCACACAAAAACACAAACGAGTCATTTTTAGAAAGAACGCGGACAGTAATTACAGAGGGGGAGGTGTAAAGATGGAGAGCATGCAGAAAGGAACCAGGGGCGAGCAATGCTGACGCACATGATGAAGTAAGCAGCTAGCTGATGTTTTTGCACATCTGTACGTCACTCATCAAGCCTTTCAGTCACTGCATATTCAAACCAGATAGAGGAAGAGAGCAAACAGAGAAAAAGAGACAGAAACAGAGATAAAACGCTGAATGGGGAGAATGAAGACAGCTGAAAGATTAAAAGAGTTGCAGAGAAATGAAGCGAAGGGTTGAAAGAGAATGTTGAACAACACACAGAAAATTATGTGAAGAATCATTATAGATATAGTTCAGGCAAAAAAGAAAATTCTGTTGTTATTTGCTTACCCTCAAGTCATGTTTGCTGTTATTGTTTCTGTGGAATACAAAAGTACGCTCTTGAACCTATACTGTTTTGCCATCATTTTTGAATTTGGACATAAGCTAAACAAGAGCTTTGGTTATAGCTAATAAATCCAATTTATTCCTACGATGGCAAAGCTGAATATTCAGCATCCATTACTCTAGTCTTTAGTGTCACATGATCCTTTAGAAATCATTCTAATATGCTGATTTGCTGCTTGAGAAACATTTAACAATGTTGAAAACATGCTTAATATTTTTGTGGAAACCGGGCATGAGGTTTCAGAATTCATTGTTGGATGATCTTTCCCTTTAAGTCGTTGACAGGTTGACACTCTGAACAGTGCAAACTGTGCAAAGAAGCAAAGTTCTGAGAAAACAGCAGCTTCAGTGTGTGAGACTGTCACATTCGGGCTGGAGTGCTGGGGAGAGACAGGTTGATTTAGTTAATTGAATGTATGGGAGTGTTACATAATTTAGCCTGAGGCCCAGTCTGTTCTTTTAGCTCCCAACAAGCTTAAACCAGTCTTTGATGGCTACACTCACAGAAACTGTCTAACAAATCCACAATGTACAACTGTGCATATTGATCTACTGTAGCTGCATGAATGAGCATGCACACATAATATACAGTTAGATTATTGTGGCTTTGAATGGTATAATTAAGATTACGGTACCATTCAATAATTCATTACATTTCTAAAAATGTCATTCTAAAATCTACCATATCTAATAATATATAAAAACAAACAATATATTTAACAATATACTGTATAACATTTTATAAAGAAAATCATAAAAATTATAAAATTATAAAAATTTTATTTTTATACAAGATATAATACAAGATATAATAAATAAAAAACTATGTATTATTAAAAAAATATTAACAACAATATTAGTTAATATTATAATACATTTATTAATATAATAAATATTTATTTGTTATATTATCTACTGTATATTAAAATATTTAAATAATAATAATAATTATTATTAATAATAATAATAATAATAATAATAATAAAGTAATACATTATTAAATTAATTACAAATGATCAGTTTGGATGCTCTTCTGTGATACTAAAAGTACTTTAGTACTTTTCTTGCTCTCTCTCTCTCTCTCTCTCTCTCTCTCTCTCTCTCTCACACACACACACACTAAACTCCGGACTATGGGAAAAAATGATTCATTAGCAGACTTTAATCAGTATTGTTTCCCAAAGGCCCAGTAACCATAAGCTCTTTACACACAAGCCTATAGAGGCCAGATCCCATCTCTGGAGGGTGAGCACACGTTTGAGGAGGGCGATCATGGCCAAAGAGAGAATTGAGCAACTGAACTCTAAAACATCACACACACACACACTACTCCGGACTATGGGAAAAAATGATTCATTAGCAGACTTTAATCAGTATTGTTTCCCAAAGGCCCAGTAACCATAAGCTCTTTACACACAAGCCTATAGAGGCCAGATCCCATCTCTGGAGGGTGAGCACACGTTTGAGGAGGGCGATCATGGCCAAAGAGAGAATTGAGCAACTGAACTCTAAAACAGAATTAGAAACATTAAGCAATATCAAACATAGCAAAAGAACATAAAAAACTGCTCAAGTAGAAGAGTCACAATGTACTTTCTGCACAGGGATATTAATGTTCATAACAAAAAGTTCCAACCATATTGCTGAAAAAAACCTCCCTAAGATGGTTTGCTGGTTTTTGTTGGTTTCAAAGCCTGCCCGAGCTGGTCTTCCACTGACCTAGCTGCTCGCCCAGCTTTATCAGTTGACAAGTGCTCAAAACCCCTCAGAACAGAACAGACCAGCCTGATCGGGATGAGAGACTAGATAAGCATCTTAGGCTGTTAGCATTAATTTTGTGCACTTAAATGACACAAAATGAATGCTATGTTCACAGTCAAAGAAATTGTTTTAAAATGAATGTATCTTATTAAATGTTCAGAAAAAAAGAGTAATAGTGTATATAATAACTTCCCATGATTCATTTGATACAGAAGAGAAAGGAAAAACTGGGTTTAAAAAAAATGTAGTAATGTTTTTTTTAAATGACACTTATTGTGTAGGTGAGTATAATCTAATTAGTGCTCTTTTATAGACCTTTAAACCCACACTCAGACACACAAACACAAATAATCTAAGACCGGAAGTCTAAACAATGCTTTAAGCCATTTAACAAGATTAAGAAAACATAAAGAGAAGAGACCGTCAGAGAGGGTATGTGAGCTGATTTTCCAGCTCACTGCTGAAATCCCATTGACTGCTGAATCAAGTTTGTTCCTGCAAGAACACCTTTAATGGAAGAACAACCTTTGGTGCAAAATAGACCCACACACGCTACTGTTCAAAAATTTGTGGTCAGTAAGATTTTTTGAGTTTTTTTTTTGTTGAGTTTTTTAAAGGAAATTTATACTTTTATTCAGCGAGTATGCATTAAATTGACCAAAAGTGACAGTAAAGACAGCTACAATGTAAAAAAATTTTTTTTTTAATATAAAATATAAGTAAAATATAATTATAGTATAAAATATTACAGCTATTTAAAAAATATATATTTAAACTGCTTTTTAATATTTAAACTGCTGTTCTTTTGAACATTCTAATAATCAAATAATATTGAAAAAATATATATATATTAAGCAGCACAACTGCTGTCAAATGATAATAATACGATTTTTTTAGCAGCAAATCAGCATATTATAATGCTTTCTGATGGACCATGTGACACTGAAGACTGGATTAATGATGCTGAAAATTCAGCTTTGACATCACAGAAATCAATTACATTTTAAAATATATTCAAAAGGAAAACAACCATTTTAATTTGGAATATTTCACAATATTACAGTTTTTTTCTGTATTTTGCAGTAGTGTAGTGTACATACAATCTAGGAATAGGTCACAATCATCAGATTGTTTTACCTATATAGTTTTTATATGTTTAACTGTGGTGATTAAAGTATCATTCTTGCAGCTTTTAGATAGTTTGCACTGTAAAATTGCATGTGCTTTACATTTGCTGCAACAGCACTCACGTTAAAACCATTTATGCATTTTTTAAGGCAGTGTATCAAATGAATAAAGACTTAAATGCATTGTTTTCTATTCTGTTGCACTCTGTCTAGCTGTTGCAAGAATGTGTCTTATCTAAAATCCCTGGAAGAAACTTGTCTGATTGGGATCGTGTGAACCTGAAAACAGTATGATTATACAAGCTTCCTTAAGAGAGATTAGTCAACATCACTTCTTTTCCTTCATTCAACCCACCCAACAAGTCCATTTTTAATGTGTCCCTAATGCAAACACACGTCTACAACTGCAGCATGTAAGAGTTCTACTGTATTTTTTCACTCAGGGTGTGTGAAACTCAACAGAAGTGCTTACTGAACAATGCTATGACCTGAAGAGAGATATAACTAAGAAAAGACAAACAGCACTGAACACACACCCTAACATGGGCTGGAATGGGTAATGGGAGTGGGTCTTTCCATTTACCTTTAACCTGTGAAACTAGATCCGAAGAAGACTATGTTTACTCCAGTTTCAGCAAAAACACACACACACACACACACACACACACACATATGCTCAATGTTCTACACGCCCATAGGTTTTAGAGAGAGATGCAGTCATTGTCCTTCTAACGCACTCCTGTACATATAACATCAAGCCTAAATAGAAAGAGAGAGAAAAACGCCCTGACAGACCCGTGTGCCCTTATTCCTCCTTTCCTTTTCTTATCTGCCCATCGTTCTGTCTTGGCTGTCTCAGCTGACACCATCACTATCAATGGAATGAGCCCTGTCAGGTCTGAGATAAAGAGATTATTCACACACACACACAACACATACGCTCACACATGCACTTAATGGAAGTGTACTGAGATTATGATGATCGGTCGATTTGAAAATGTCAGCTGATTTAAAAACAACGCTCAAGACAGACGCTCTCACTATATCTTGCGATAATATTTCATATATTGTAAATTTACAATACATGTTTTTTTATTTAGCAGTCATGAATTAACACACAAGTTGTAACTCTAATTTAAATATACATTTCCTGGAGTAAAATTAACACTACCAAAGTTAGATTGAATTCCATAAATGTTAAATTAAAACTGCCAGCCAAGTTTGCTGTACAATTACTAGCCTTAAACAAATATTTTGTAACAAAACAAACTTGTTTTTGCAAGCATGTTAAATTTTAACAAAAATATAAATGCATTTCATTCTGACAAATATACAAATTATTTTCTTAAAAACACAATGAAATGTTTTTTGTGGTGAGGCCAGTGAAAATATTGGCAAAAAGAAATCTGAACTACTGACCCGATGAGGCCAGCAGAAATAATACTTGTTGTTAAGCCCTGAAATAAAAAAAAAGCGAGAGAGAGAGATTGCATAGATGGATGACAAAAGAAAATTAAAAAAATGAAAGATGAGGTGAAGAAAATTGCCAAAGGAAAAAAGTGGACAAAAATAGACAAGATGTTCTGAAACAAGCAATAAAACGGCAGTGAAACTTGAGCAAGAACTCTCTGTGAGGTCAGAGAGGAAGGCAAACCGAGGCATGGTCATATGCGTCTCTATGGCAACCATGTGTATCTCTGTTCCTTTGACGCAATAAAATGTCAGATCAAACTCGACAACACTCTAACTCCAGTTCTTTCTCTCTGGCTCCACATCGAAATACTGGCTCCTTACTGCCCGTGTCGTGAGTCATTGTTTGGCCTTGGTCTACGCTGTGCAATAGGAAATAAAATAGAATGAGTATCACATGGGTAAATACTGTAGGTAAAGTGCAACAGGACTTTCAAATGCATATTAAACTCTACAATATGCAATTGAACATCTTCCTACAGGGAAGGGTAAATATATGATATGATTCTTCCATGTGTGCACAGGTAGTTTCAATCGCTCATTCACTCAAATGTGAATTCTTGGTTGATGCAAGCGAGTAAATGGGCCTGTTGCACAAAATTATTGTGTTTTTGCATTACTGTAGTAGAAAACCTCAGGGCTCAGTTACCTGTGCAATTAAATCGGATGTGTTATTGACAGTTCAACTAACGTTAACAAATTTGCTCAGAAAGATTCTATTCAAACTGTTCATGCAATGCGACATATTTTGCATCAATGCATAAAGCTTGCATATCTAGAAGCCTTTGCAATTACATTACATTACACACAAACCATGCTGGGCACTTGTATAATACATTTACTGCCGGGCACGCATCCAGACACACACTTTGCACAATCTGTGTGTGCGGGTTTAAATTCTACCCTGTTCATTTTGTTCTGCTGCACACCCGGATGCTAAAAAACTGCAACTCTACAATCACTTCTGCTGAGTTAAGCAGGCCTGCTGGACAGACGAGCAGAGGCACAAAGCAGTCATGCGGGTGGAGCTGGGGAGGCCCGTAGCACCTACACTGTGGGTATAGCTGCAGGTGGAGCGGGGTCAGTATTACTGACAGATGTAGCGACATTGACGTAATCACTGTCTGAGCAGATGCAATAGTCCATATTACATAACCACATCACTGGAATAAAAACATATATATATATATATATATATATATATATATATATATATATATATATATATATATATATATATATATATATATATATATATATAGTAGAGTACAGTAGCAATTATTGATTTTAACAACGTGTTATTAAATATTGAAATTAACTAAAATTAATGAATGTTTAGAAGAATTTTCCATTGGCAGTTTATTTTGTTAACTAAGCGCATATGTGTGCAAAAGTGGGTTAGCATTAAATATTAAAATGTTATTCGCAGCAAACGGCCGAGGATATTACATACACACACACACAGACACCTGTGTGATGGTCTATAGACTGATGAGGGATAGCATTTTAGGTTTTGTAAGGCACATCAACAGTTCTTAAATCTAAATCCTTCGTCAGAATGTTCAGTCTCTAATCATTAAAACCCAAACATAACAGCTCCATTCATAGAGCTGGACAAGCAGCCACCAGATATACAGAAACACACACTTGCAGGCACACACAGACTCACACAGTTACCTGGACTGTAAGGAGATTTGAAGCTTTTGTCTTTTGAATTAGGATTGCTGAGCCCTTTCACTTCACTCACATGCACAAACAGCTAATTCAGTATTTAAATCTCAAGTGTGTCATTTCTGCACCAACTGTAGTAACAAACAAAATTATAATTTAATGTAATTTGTAATTTAGTGTAATTTATTCCTTTGATGGCACTGCTAAATTTTCATCATCATTACTTCAGTCTTCAGTGTCACATGATTCTTCAGAAGTCATTCTAATATGCTGATTTGCCCATTAAGAAACTTGTAATTATCAAGAAAACAGTTCTGATGCTTAACTTATATATATATTTTTAAATTATTTTATTAAAAGGTCTGTACTGTAACATTATACATGTCTTTTTTGTACTGTCATAATTAATGCATCCTTGCGGAATAAAAGTATTAATTGCGTCAAAAAAAAAAAAACATTTGGAATGGATGAAAAGGTTAAAAATGTTAAAACCATAGGGATAAAAAAAAAAAACTAAAGTTCTGGCTTCATTTACCCTCACCTCTATGAATTTCTTTTCTTCTGAACACAAAAACGATGTTAGGCAGAATGACAGCCTCAGTCATCATTCTTTTTCATTGAATGGAAAAGAGATGAGAGTGAATGGCGACTGAGGCTGTCAGTCCCTAACATTCTGTCTAACATCTCCTTTTGTGTTACACAGAAGAAAGAACGTCATACGGGTTTGGAACAACACAAGGGTGAATAAATTATGATTTTAACATAGAAAAAATACAGCACTTTAAAAAACCTCAAGTTCTAAAAGCCGTTATTCTACAGCCCACATCAACACTCAAATTCCCATTCACCTTGCTATTCAAATTTCAAAGTATTCAAATCTACAACTAACCCATATTTTCTCAGGCTATCGACGCTGATATCAGCACAGCCCTGAGGAAAAGAGCAGCTATAGAGCCCAGGTGTAGGCTTTTCTACAGAAACAGACACCTTTGTTCATCTCTCTCAGCTACATCTGTTCTACAAGGACATCCAATATTACCGTCCTACTTTCTGCCCTCCTGGACCAGTGCTACTTAACAACTATAGCTACAAAATATAGTACGTTTAGCTAAAATTAATCAGACTAACTATAAACCTAGGGCACCTCACAGAGTTCAGTGAAATCACAGTCATACAGTATATAATGAAATAAAATACAAAATTCCTCTTTCCGATGTGCAACAGCTTTTGCGTCAAAGCAGTTTTACAGCTGTCTGAGTAGCATATAATCCTATTCGGATTATTCAGTAGGAACTGCGTGTTCCAGAAGATCTGCTGGCGCATTCGCTTGTCCACTCTCCAACTCCACAGGGTTTGTTGGGACATGAAATCCTGTGGGACCATACATTACTCCACCCCATGGACGTGCATAAATAACCACAGATTACCTACATGTCAACTTTAATCCCTCTCTGTCTCTCTATGTCTTTCTTTCCATCTCCCTTTCTCTCATGTATATGCACACTTTCCGTCTCTCGCGTTCGCTTTCTGGCTGACCGCTATCAAACCAGCTACAACCAGATTTAGTCTTTCAGGACTACTGGGATTCTGGAGCTCTGATTCAGTCTTTACTGACTGAATATTATGACAGCTCTCAGTAATAATAAAGTAATCATTACAGACGCGATTATCAGTTATATCTAGGAACACAGTTCATGTATATGGGATGCTATAAATAAACTTGGAAAATGTTGACAGTGATAAACATACTGGTAAGAATTGAGTGAGTCAGTTGTAAGATTCAAAAACACAGCTGTGTTTGGCCATTCCATGCATTTATAGAATTTAGCTGAAGTATCACTGACAGTTTCCAATGCAGAACTGAGAGGAAAAAACATAGGCAGATTTCTGGATCAGTGTCTGGTGTGTAGTGTTAAGAATCAGTGATTGTGAAAGTGGTATTATAAGTTATTCAAAGGAATATTACATGCTCAATAGTAGAAGTTACGATAAATTGACAGCATTAGTGACATTATGCTGAAAATATATACACTATTGTTCAAAAGTGTGGGGTCAGTTTTTTTTAAAGAAATTAATACTTTTATTCAGCAAGGATTAAGCAAAATCGTTAATCTTAAAAATGTGATGCTTATAATTTTATAAATACATTTCGATTAATTCTCCTGTTGAGCTGTAAAGTTGTTTTCAGGTTTTAGGAATTACGCTGTCATGCCAACAAAATTGGGTGTTGTTGTGTGTTTACAAAGGTTTTTTTTTTTTGCAATAAAAACATCATGTTAATATGCATTGTTTACATTTTGTGGTCACATCTTTAAAAAAGCGAGTACTTTAACATATACGAATTGCCCCCTTATTGCCACTGTAATTGCCTCACCCTATTTCTGCATAAATTAATAAAATGAGGGACAGGTACACAAAATAGTTTGTGTTAATCAACATTATACCACATTTGTTGTTAACGTGTACTAAATCTATAAAATCGCTTTAAATATTCGGGCCTCTCAAAATCAGTATAGCCAGATGTGGTTGGGTGTGCATGCACTTTGTCAATGCAAAGCATAAATTAAGTCCAAGAGTAGCATTTACAAGTATGCATAGGTTTTAGGGCGCATGAGTGCACAACGGATGACATTCTTTGAATAAATAGATGTGTGTCTGAACGTGTGCAGACTGTGGTGGAAATATAAACTATGATCCAGTTAAGCAAAATCCCCATGAGTAGTAAAAAAAAGCAACTATTACCCAACAATATCAGTGTAGGAGACCGTTACAAAATTGCTGAAGAGTCTCTGTGTTGTATTATGTGGTTATGGGTGTTTGTGTGTGGGATTAAGAGATTCAAAAATTACCTCAGCTTCACTTCACCCATAACTCTCCATTTAGGTAAACGTTGTCTTGTGGTTATGATATGGATGAATGATCTTTCTCACTCTCTCTTGTTAACACACTGGCACAGTAGAGGAATTCACCTCCCTCTGTGTCAGTAGCTGCGCTGGTCTAAATCCACTGCTCTCTACAGCAGACTGAGATACACACGTGGCACTACCACACAGCAAGAAGAGAAGCCCTGCCAGAGCTTCAAACAGTCTCAGCATGTGTGTACGAGTATGTAGGTGTGTGTTTGAGAGACTTTAAGCTGCATATATTAAGCGGCTGCCTTGCTGATAAGAGGTTACGTTCCCTCTAATGCACAAACAAGAAAAAGACTCTTCTATATACCATCCTAAGTCAGAGACATTATATTTCTCAGGCATTCATCTGCCATTTCTTTCACCCTCAACTTTCTCTCCCACCACTTTCCTTTCATTTCTTCCAATATCGCAAACCTCTAATTCATCTCATTCTCTATTTTCTTTTCCTTGACTGCTAGTGGGAGTTTGGATGTGGCCTGTGAGATCCAATCAGGAGTTTAGCCAGGGAAACTGCTTTCCTCGTTGTTCCCCAAAAGCACAGAAACCCATAACAAATGAACCCAGAAATGTTCGTACGATTTCCTAAACTCCCACCAAACATGAAAACCTGATCCGACTCTAAGTTTCTCTCGACTGTCTCTCACTTTCTTTCCCTCTTCCCATTTTTTCTACATCTGCCATTCGCATACTGCCTGTCTGTATCTCACTTTCTCTCTTTCACTCCCATTGTGCCATCTCTTTCTCACCCTTGTACTATCTCTCCCTCCTCCTCTCAATTGCTTTAATCCTTTCTCAGATTGAAGGGGAAGGGGGGGGGGGGAATTCCCATACTACATTCTCTCCCAAAAAATCTATTTTTGTCTGTGCTCTCTTACTCTACTCGGACAGAAACGTTTTATTAAAACGCAAGGGAAAAAAACGGAGCAAGGGAGCGATGAGTTCAAGCCTACTGGAGCTGAAACACACATGCAAGGGCACAGACACACAAACACACACACACATACACCGCAGCCAGGGAGGAAAGCCACGAACAAAAGGATCATTTATTACATGAAGAAAAGGGAGGTTTGCGGTTTGTGACCACGTTGGGCCAGCGCAGTGTTGGCCCCTTCTCAACATTCACAGCCAGCTCGCCGCATTCCCCCCCAGCGCCGATGCCATGCTGTCCACTAACTGCAAAAGACTCACTCACCCCCTTAGTGCTTAATCTAGGCTAGTTTTCAATTCAACTCTACACTCTGTGATAATCTTATCATTTGATTTAAAAGCAGGCACCAAATCCAGGCCATCAACATTTTAGCAAGAAAATAAGAGAGCGATAGTCAGATCAGAGATTTCTACAAACAACCACTGTAAGCTTTCTCTTATTCCACAAGAGTCACTGTTTTCCTGCATAACATAAACTGAACACAAAGCTTCAGACATATGTGGTTAGCCTGCTCTGTCACTATTTGTACAAAAAGACAATTTATGCAAACATCCCATCACTGAATGGCAAACCCCGAATCTAGCCACAAACCCATTTGTGCATTTAAACGCACACAGTGGGAACTCAAAAAGACGGTAACTCAAACAGAATGAAAAGACTTTATTTAGCCATTTACCCGGTCATTGTAACCCATAACTATTGAGGACGCTTTAATGTTTAAGCTCAAAGATAAACACTGGAAATTTCTAAAATACATTTAAAATGGTAAATCAAATTTAGGATCCCAGGGAATGACAGAGGCGGCAGACAAAACCAATGGTTATGAGATTTGCGAAAGGGAACTTTCCATGGCTCTCTGATCAGTATGGTTGGCATTGTATTGCCTGACAGACAGGTGGCTCCTGTATCTAGAGGCACCAGGTGGATATGAATAAAGAATAAAAGTGAACCATGGCCTCATAAAATTTTGTTATGGAACAGGCTGTACTCTGTTTCCAGTGTATCATCACAACCTGTTATTGACTAAAGTGGAACTAAAGCTGAAATAAAAACAGTGTAAAAACAGCCACACAAGAAACCAGGCATAATTCTGTCACATTAATAGTTGCATTAATGGGGTGATAATATATTACAGTTGCGTATATAAGTTTGCATTCCCCTTGCAGAATCTCCAAGATGTTTTTCATTTATTAAAAATAAGAGCGATCATTAAAATAGCATTTTTATGTATTACTTTCCTCAATGATTAAGCCACTTCACACTATTTATTTTCATAATACACAAGACAAAATAATAACAGATTTTACACAAATTATCCTTTGAAAAAGTTGAAATGAAAAATGTTGTTTACTAAAAACCAAGGTGTGAACTTTTAAACAAGAAGGTTGTGTAAAATTTTATTTTTTGTCTTGTGAAAAATATCTTATGAAATATTCTGAAGAGCAGTGCTAAATAAAAAATAAGATTGATCTTTTCTGCAAGTGATTTATAACCTGAGGAGGCAAAAGGAATACTTATGCACTCAATTGTATGACATACAATATGTTCAGTTTGCTGAAAATATGATTGAAACTTAGACTGAATGCGAGATTCAGGATTTTATACTTTTTAGACTAAACTCATTTAGAGATTAGAGTTGATCTTACCTGTACCATCTTTGCTGCTACCTTGGTGTGTCCGTAGCTCCTCTGACTTGTAGAAGTCAATGCTAGCATACATGTTGAGGTTTGAAGCACTACCACCTGAACCTCCAGTTGCTACAGAGCCCCCTGCTGCTCCTCCACCCAGCACAGAGGAAAAGATACGGGCAACAGGTGTGTGGACAGTTGCTTGCCCATATGTGGCAGTATGGGAGCTTTCCTTGTTAGCCAGGTCCAAGTCTATGTAATTGAGGCCCTGTTCCATGGAGGATGTCTGTGAAACAGATAGACTGGGTAGTCCAGGATTGATGTACTGAGATGAGATGTCTGCTGAGCCACTGTTCCCTCGAAGCATACCCTCAAAACCATGCCGACGGGCTGTAACTTGGGTGTGATCAGGGAATGCAGAGGAAGATGTTGATGCAGAGCAAGAAAGAAGCGAGGAAGGAGCTTGAAATGTTTCAGAGCAGTGGCGTCGACGACCTTGTGGATCTGCTCTGATTACTTTAGCCCCGTGATCTGGGTTTGGGATTTTGGCAAGTGGAAAGTCTAGTCCTAGTCCCAAACCTAGGGCTGGAACTACTGACTCAGGCTGGCCTGGCAAAGAGGCTTTTGGTGATGTACAACTTAACGTGCTGCCTGAGTTCAGGCTAAAGGCCATCTTTGTGTAGTCTCCACAGGCTGGGGGTGAGTCTCCTGGCTTTGGTACTGATACCTGCCTGCTTTTTGTATGTCCCATCTCACTCTCTTCATCATCGTCATTTAGAACTGTCGATCTGTGCTCATCATAAGCTTCAGGGGCTGCTGCAGGTGTGACAGGAGGGGTGGGGAATGGTGGAAACCCAAGTGATGTGAGGGAGATGGGCGAGGGGGATGGTGAAACTCCTAGCTCCATATTGACATACTCAGAGGCAGTTGATGGAGGGATAGGGGTGGAGGAGATATGCGAGAAAGGCAAGAACCCAGCGACACAAGAGGTAGGCCTGGGTAAGTTGCGGTGGGTACTGGGTGGAAGAGAAGCATCTTGCCGAAATCCACTGGTTCCATTACCTCCTGCCTTTAGGTTCCTTTCACCCTTGAACTCAATACTGACATACTCCCCAGGGCTCTTTGGCTCAGGAGGAAGGTGTGTCTCACGGACTCTGGGTAAAGTGTTGGCTTTAGAGACATCCACAAACAGGCTAACAGGCCTGCCCCTCTGACCAGGATGTCCTTGCTTTACCATTCCAGACCCTTGCCTTTGCTGCAAGGATCCTTGCTCAACATCCTTTGCAGTAGTACATGTTGCTGCTCCTCCTGTCACTTTGACAGTCTTTTCTTCACCTTCACCTAGGCTCTCACTGCTAGCAGAACTGGAGGAGTATGAGGACGATGAAAGGGACAGATGTCGGCCAACAGGGGGTTCCTGATGCTTAGCCTTGCTATTAATAAGCCCCCTACCACCACCCAGACCTCTACCACCATTAACCAAATGCTTCCCTCTTCCTGGCCCTTCCCCAAAGTGTGTTGAAGTATTATGTTTGTAGGAGCGGGGTAGAGAATAGTAGGAATATACCATCTTAGGTGGAGGCTGCTGAGAATGCTGGTCAGATGGAGTGTGGGGCTCAGCTGGTGGCGGGGTACTACTGGCAGAGCGGGCGCTGATAGGTGACATATTCATGTAGTCACTGCCAGTTCGGCTGTCAGCACTGCTGCTGCCAATCCAGACAGTAGGGACCCCTCGTTGGTCTGGTGAACAGCTACTATTGGGAGACATCATCATGTAGCCATCTGTGCCAGAAGGTGGTGGACGGATCTGCCGTGGGGGTGAAATGCTATTATTGGGGGTCATGGCCATGTAGTCATCAGCAGATTTTGAGTCTGGATCTGAAACTGTTACTGAGAGGGAATGAAAAAGGGATACTGGGGGAGCTGTAACTCCTGGCAACATGGACATGTAGCCATTATCCATTGCTCCATTAGCTCCTCCAATGACATCAAGGACACCTGTTTCACTGCTACCAGCATCACCTTTAGGCTCCGCAGCTACCTCCAAGTAGCCTGTTGCACTTGCTGCCACTCCAGAATCCTGCTTTGATCCAAAGGATTCTCGGCTGGTGGTGGTGTGAGTCATAATTGCATAGTCATCCTCTTCAACAGTTTCTTCCCCAGCTCGATGGTGTGGTGCAAGTCTCTCTAAGGCCATGGGTGGTAGGGAGGCCCGCTTACTCATTATCCTGCGCTCTGCTTCACATTCTCTGCTAGAGGAGCGCCTCAGAACTCTCCTGGTTTGTGGCAATGCATTTTGGCCTGGCTGAGGTTTGGATGCTCCTCTCTGACTCATTAGGATGTAGTTGGATGCTTCATTCCCAACAGAATGCCCACCTGAGCTGCCTGCAGACTCTGCCTGCATTGTTGGGGTTAGCAGAGAATGCTCTCCAGGGCTGGAGCCGTATTCATCTGAGGAACCATAGTCGCTAAGAGAACCAGAGACAGAGGGCTGTCGGAGAGGTATTTGACTGTACATGTTACCATTACCACCCCCACCACTGCTGCTTGTCCCAGTTCCTACTGCACAAAACTCAGATCCATGTCCTGAGCCAGAAGGCAGGCTTGGTGCAGTTGAAGGAGCAGGGTTTGAGGTGGATCTCATTAGTGCATGCTGTGCTTTGACTGGGGTTGGTGCACGAATGGATGTTGATCTCAGTATAGGGGTATTAGAACATGACCCATTAGTCGTGGGATTTGAGCATGATTCAATCCCTCCAGTTGTTGCACCACCTCCATCATCAACTTTTCCACCATCATTGGATGTTCGAGTTCGGGGAAAGCTGTGGCGAGAAGTTGGAGAAGTGCTATTACATCCTCCGGTAGTCCCAGGTGGTTCAGTCCGTGGACGTCTTGTGAATCCAACCTGACTGGGTGGAGGATTGGGGTGATGCCGTCGAGATGGAACACTAATAGGATTTGATGCAGTGGTGCCACCTCCCGCACCAGCGGCAGCTGACTGAGACTTGCTACGTTGGCGAAACTCCTCACTCAGAGCCTTCATGGCTTCCAGCAGAGTCTCATGCATATTCTGTGCTACCACAGAGTCTTCCACTTGCATCCAAAACTCTCCAGGGCCAGTTACTGCAGAGCGACCCACCTCCACGAAGAAGTAGTTTTCAGAATGACCACAACGCCTCACATTCATCAGCTGGAGCACGACAGCGGCTGCATCAGAGTTCAGCTTGACAAAGTTGACTGTCTTTTCAGTCAGGCAGAGCCGGTAGATGCCAACAAGGTTCTTGGCTTGGCCCAGACCTTTAGGCCAAACTTTTACTTGCCAGACTTCCTTGAAGGCAGGACCAGGGGATGGTAATCCATAGTCTCCCCCATTTGCACTGTCACAGAGTGCTTTACCTAGAGAGAGGAAAAAAACCAAACATGTCAGTGTAACCTTACACCACAAGGTAAATTTAGCAATCCATCAAATAAACCGAAAGTAAGCACATCTTAAAGCAATAGTTTTTCCAAAAATGAAAATTCTGCCATTAATTACTCACCCTCATGTCGTTCCAAACCCGTAAGACCTTTGTTCATCTTCGGAACACAAATGAATATATTTTGATGAAATCTGAGAGCTTTCTGACCCTGCATAGACAGCATCAGAACTACCATGTTCAAAGCCCAGAAATGTAGGACATCGTTAAAATAGTCCAAATGACATCAGTGATTCAACTGTAACTTTATGAAGCTACAAGAACACTTTTTGTGTGCAAAGAAAACAAAAATAATGACTTTATTCAACAATTATTCTCTTCCACATCAGTCTCCACCACCATTCACGAGAGTACCACAATGCATGCGTGTGCATTCCTCTGCTTGACTGATACTGGAGATTGATGCAGAAGAGAAGAATGGTTGAATAAAGTTATTTTTGTTTTCTTTATGCATTAAAAAATTCTCATAGCTTCATAAAATTACGGTTGAACCACTGATGTCACATATACTATTTTAACGATGTTCTTACTACGTTTCTGGACTTTGAACGTGGTAGTTCTGTTGCGGTCTATGCAAGGTCAGAAAGCTCTCGGATTTCATCAGAAATATCTTAATTTGTGTTCCAAAAGTGAACAAATGTCTTACGGGTTTGGAATGACAAGAGGGTGAGTAATTAATGACAGAATTTTTGGGTGAACTATCCCTTTAAAGGGAACATCAGATAAAATGTTCACTTTTTTAACTTTTTTTGCTTTTAGTTAGGTTTCTGGCGTGTCTGCCAGCTCAGAAAAGCTGAAAAGAAAACACGCAGCCAGTTTGTTATGGGCTGTCTAAGTCTGAAACTGTCATCCAGCGAGCTGTTTCACTATGCAGCCGGCTTCTATGTAGATAGCTATTTATTTGAATAATTGAATAAGAAAGCCATGTATAGAGTCCAATTCACATGTCTTGTGTCGACACGCTCCACGGAAGAGATGGGTGTAGTGAGGTAGTGAGCATTATCATTTTAAGAGACGTGCACCAAAACGGGTAGCTGTGAACAGAGCTGTTTTTGACAAGGTAAAAAGGGTGTTGTTTTACATGTCCATTGAGGAATTTTAACCAAAGTATGTTACAGACATTTCATGAAGACCCTAAAGAATCATACCAACTTGTGGAAAATGGGCATTCGATGTCCCCTTAAATAAGGATGATTAAATAACAAAAGTCATGCATCATGTGTAAATAACTAATCTACAAATAACTAACAGTCTTTTTGTAATTCATGTTGTGCATCATGTAACACCAATGTGAATGTGACCAAAGGACATTTTAGTAAATATATACACTTAATTCTAGAAATGTCTGAGAAAGCAGAGCTTAATTTTTTTAAACTAGAAGTGGTTTGTTAGACAGTGCAAACAAGGAGGACAAAGGTCACTGATAAAGACTTAAGTCAATAGGCCATTACTAATACAACTTCAAATGAACACCTGATACTCATATGAGATGCACAATGAATCAACAGCCAACAGTCAATATTGCAGTGTATGCAATGCGTCCCATAGAGTAAATAAAATGGAACATTTGTGTCCTACAGAGACACATAAAGAATTATCAGCTGCAAAAGATGCATTTTAAAACAAAAACTCTGGAATAAGCACTTACTTATACTGCATGTTGGGCACACCAACAAGCTTGCCACACAAACTTTCCAAATCTGCAAACAGCCACAAAAACGCCCGACTGAACCCTTCTACCCCCAAACGCCACTCTTATGGAGCCTTTAGTGTTTTGAATATTGCACCTGCAAATATTTAAAACAGCTTGCATACTTCATATGATGCCGTAGGCAAGTCAGAGACAGGGCCTGTCTATTGTGATGTACGGTCATAAAGATATAAGATAAGGAATAATTTTATCAAATATCATACAAGCCTTTGATGGTTTTCAACTCAAATGTACAGTCATGGGTTGAAACTTTATGAGAATGTGGTAGGCAGTGTCAAACTTTCTCAAGTTCTACTTAATTTCTTTAGAAAAACCTTGACTTTGAGGCCATTAGTTTGGTTACTTCTCAATTTTTCTTACTAAGAAAGCATCCCATCTTTAATTCATCAACTCTCCTCTCTGCAGCCTATGTTCATCCGCATGAGGTGTTCACTGTTAGTAAAGGCTTTCTTTCTCTCACTCTCTATTAGTACAAATGCTGGCAAAGTTCTACAACCAACAGTTCTGTGAAAACACACAATATGCTCATAATCCTCTAGGAACTCATTCTTTAAGTCTGTTTCAAATTTGAAGGCTTTTCCTAATCTGCTATGGCTTGCCCTCCAAAACCTGCTTGCCGAAATCATTACTCTCTGGTCTTTGCATAAAATTTGTTTGCCTATAGTTTGGATAAATGTACCAACTGCATCAACACCCCACTATAAATAATGGAGCGAGATGAACTTCTCATTACTATACTATGCAAAATACTCTACCAATACTATATAATTCATATATTTGTGTTTATGACACTAAAAATAGTCAGTTTGTTAGTGTCCCAGCAAATAAGAAGAGAGAGGAAAAAAACCAAACATGTCAGTGTAACCTTACACCACAAGGTAAATTTAGCAATCCATCAAATAAACCGAAAGTAAGCACATCTTAAAGCAATAGTTTTTCCAAAAATGAAAATTCTGCCATTAATTACTCACCCTCATGTCGTTCCAAACCCGTAAGACCTTTGTTCATCTTCGGAACACAAATGAATATATTTTGATGAAATCTGAGAGCTTTCTGACCCTGCATAGACAGCATCAGAACTACCATGTTCAAAGCCCAGAAATGTAGGACATCGTTAAAATAGTCCAAATGACATCAGTGATTCAACTGTAACTTTATGAAGCTACAAGAACACTTTTTGTGTGCAAAGAAAACAAAAATAATGACTTTATTCAACAATTATTCTCTTCCACATCAGTCTCCACCACCATTCACGAGAGTACCACAATGCATGCGTGTGCATTCCTCTGCTTGACTGATACTGGAGATTGATGCAGAAGAGAAGAATGGTTGAATAAAGTTATTTTTGTTTTCTTTATGCATTAAAAAATTCTCATAGCTTCATAAAATTACGGTTGAACCACTGATGTCACATATACTATTTTAACGATGTTCTTACTACGTTTCTGGACTTTGAACGTGGTAGTTCTGTTGCGGTCTATGCAAGGTCAGAAAGCTCTCGGATTTCATCAGAAATATCTTAATTTGTGTTCCAAAAGTGAACAAATGTCTTACGGGTTTGGAATGACAAGAGGGTGAGTAATTAATGACAGAATTTTTGGGTGAACTATCCCTTTAAAGGGAACATCAGATAAAATGTTCACTTTTTTAACTTTTTTTGCTTTTAGTTAGGTTTCTGGCGTGTCTGCCAGCTCAGAAAAGCTGAAAAGAAAACACGCAGCCAGTTTGTTATGGGCTGTCTAAGTCTGAAACTGTCATCCAGCGAGCTGTTTCACTATGCAGCCGGCTTCTATGTAGATAGCTATTTATTTGAATAAGACCACCTCCAAGCCATGTATAGAGTCCAATTCACATGTCTTGTGTCGACACGCTCCACGGAAGAGATGGGTGTAGTGAGCAGTAGCTCATTATCATTTTAAGAGACGTGCACCAAAACGGGTAGCTGTGAACAGAGCTGTTTTTGACAAGGTAAAAAGGGTGTTGTTTTACATGTCCATTGAGGAATTTTAACCAAAGTATGTTACAGACATTTCATGAAGACCCTAAAGAATCATACCAACTTGTGGAAAATGGGCATTCGATGTCCCCTTAAATAAGGATGATTAAATAACAAAAGTCATGCATCATGTGTAAATAACTAATCTACAAATAACTAACAGTCTTTTTGTAATTCATGTTGTGCATCATGTAACACCAATGTGAATGTGACCAAAGGACATTTTAGTAAATATATACACTTAATTCTAGAAATGTCTGAGAAAGCAGAGCTTAATTTTTTTAAACTAGAAGTGGTTTGTTAGACAGTGCAAACAAGGAGGACAAAGGTCACTGATAAAGACTTAAGTCAATAGGCCATTACTAATACAACTTCAAATGAACACCTGATACTCATATGAGATGCACAATGAATCAACAGCCAACAGTCAATATTGCAGTGTATGCAATGCGTCCCATAGAGTAAATAAAATGGAACATTTGTGTCCTACAGAGACACATAAAGAATTATCAGCTGCAAAAGATGCATTTTAAAACAAAAACTCTGGAATAAGCACTTACTTATACTGCATGTTGGGCACACCAACAAGCTTGCCACACAAACTTTCCAAATCTGCAAACAGCCACAAAAACGCCCGACTGAACCCTTCTACCCCCAAACGCCACTCTTATGGAGCCTTTAGTGTTTTGAATATTGCACCTGCAAATATTTAAAACAGCTTGCATACTTCATATGATGCCGTAGGCAAGTCAGAGACAGGGCCTGTCTATTGTGATGTACGGTCATAAAGATATAAGATAAGGAATAATTTTATCAAATATCATACAAGCCTTTGATGGTTTTCAACTCAAATGTACAGTCATGGGTTGAAACTTTATGAGAATGTGGTAGGCAGTGTCAAACTTTCTCAAGTTCTACTTAATTTCTTTAGAAAAACCTTGACTTTGAGGCCATTAGTTTGGTTACTTCTCAATTTTTCTTACTAAGAAAGCATCCCATCTTTAATTCATCAACTCTCCTCTCTGCAGCCTATGTTCATCCGCATGAGGTGTTCACTGTTAGTAAAGGCTTTCTTTCTCTCACTCTCTATTAGTACAAATGCTGGCAAAGTTCTACAACCAACAGTTCTTCGGAACACAAATGAATATATTTTGATGAAATCTGAGAGCTTTCTGACCCTGCATAGACAGCATCAGAACTACCATGTTCAAAGCCCAGAAATGTAGGACATCGTTAAAATAGTCCAAATGACATCAGTGATTCAACTGTAACTTTATGAAGCTACAAGAACACTTTTTGTGTGCAAAGAAAACAAAAATAATGACTTTATTCAACAATTATTCTCTTCCACATCAGTCTCCACCACCATTCACGAGAGTACCACAATGCATGCGTGTGCATTCCTCTGCTTGACTGATACTGGAGATTGATGCAGAAGAGAAGAATGGTTGAATAAAGTTATTTTTGTTTTCTTTATGCATTAAAAAATTCTCATAGCTTCATAAAATTACGGTTGAACCACTGATGTCACATATACTATTTTAACGATGTTCTTACTACGTTTCTGGACTTTGAACGTGGTAGTTCTGTTGCGGTCTATGCAAGGTCAGAAAGCTCTCGGATTTCATCAGAAATATCTTAATTTGTGTTCCAAAAGTGAACAAATGTCTTACGGGTTTGGAATGACAAGAGGGTGAGTAATTAATGACAGAATTTTTGGGTGAACTATCCCTTTAAAGGGAACATCAGATAAAATGTTCACTTTTTTAACTTTTTTTGCTTTTAGTTAGGTTTCTGGCGTGTCTGCCAGCTCAGAAAAGCTGAAAAGAAAACACGCAGCCAGTTTGTTATGGGCTGTCTAAGTCTGAAACTGTCATCCAGCGAGCTGTTTCACTATGCAGCCGGCTTCTATGTAGATAGCTATTTATTTGAATAAGACCACCTCCAAGCCATGTATAGAGTCCAATTCACATGTCTTGTGTCGACACGCTCCACGGAAGAGATGGGTGTAGTGAGCAGTAGCTCATTATCATTTTAAGAGACGTGCACCAAAACGGGTAGCTGTGAACAGAGCTGTTTTTGACAAGGTAAAAAGGGTGTTGTTTTACATGTCCATTGAGGAATTTTAACCAAAGTATGTTACAGACATTTCATGAAGACCCTAAAGAATCATACCAACTTGTGGAAAATGGGCATTCGATGTCCCCTTAAATAAGGATGATTAAATAACAAAAGTCATGCATCATGTGTAAATAACTAATCTACAAATAACTAACAGTCTTTTTGTAATTCATGTTGTGCATCATGTAACACCAATGTGAATGTGACCAAAGGACATTTTAGTAAATATATACACTTAATTCTAGAAATGTCTGAGAAAGCAGAGCTTAATTTTTTTAAACTAGAAGTGGTTTGTTAGACAGTGCAAACAAGGAGGACAAAGGTCACTGATAAAGACTTAAGTCAATAGGCCATTACTAATACAACTTCAAATGAACACCTGATACTCATATGAGATGCACAATGAATCAACAGCCAACAGTCAATATTGCAGTGTATGCAATGCGTCCCATAGAGTAAATAAAATGGAACATTTGTGTCCTACAGAGACACATAAAGAATTATCAGCTGCAAAAGATGCATTTTAAAACAAAAACTCTGGAATAAGCACTTACTTATACTGCATGTTGGGCACACCAACAAGCTTGCCACACAAACTTTCCAAATCTGCAAACAGCCACAAAAACGCCCGACTGAACCCTTCTACCCCCAAACGCCACTCTTATGGAGCCTTTAGTGTTTTGAATATTGCACCTGCAAATATTTAAAACAGCTTGCATACTTCATATGATGCCGTAGGCAAGTCAGAGACAGGGCCTGTCTATTGTGATGTACGGTCATAAAGATATAAGATAAGGAATAATTTTATCAAATATCATACAAGCCTTTGATGGTTTTCAACTCAAATGTACAGTCATGGGTTGAAACTTTATGAGAATGTGGTAGGCAGTGTCAAACTTTCTCAAGTTCTACTTAATTTCTTTAGAAAAACCTTGACTTTGAGGCCATTAGTTTGGTTACTTCTCAATTTTTCTTACTAAGAAAGCATCCCATCTTTAATTCATCAACTCTCCTCTCTGCAGCCTATGTTCATCCGCATGAGGTGTTCACTGTTAGTAAAGGCTTTCTTTCTCTCACTCTCTATTAGTACAAATGCTGGCAAAGTTCTACAACCAACAGTTCTGTGAAAACACACAATATGCTCATAATCCTCTAGGAACTCATTCTTTAAGTCTGTTTCAAATTTGAAGGCTTTTCCTAATCTGCTATGGCTTGCCCTCCAAAACCTGCTTGCCGAAATCATTACTCTCTGGTCTTTGCATAAAATTTGTTTGCCTATAGTTTGGATAAATGTACCAACTGCATCAACACCCCACTATAAATAATGGAGCGAGATGAACTTCTCATTACTATACTATGCAAAATACTCTACCAATACTATATAATTCATATATTTGTGTTTATGACACTAAAAATAGTCAGTTTGTTAGTGTCCCAGCAAATAAGAGCATGTTAGAAAATGCATGAGTTCTTGAGTGCTTGTACATATTGCTTGGAAAAACACACTCTAATACACACACAAAAACACATAATTTTACCCAGTCTCTTGCTGTGAATCTGAACATCACAAATGCTTCCAACACAAATGAGAGAATTACAACCATATGCACAAAAAGCCCACCAAGCATGGTGAAGAAGGGACACCCTCCTCTGCTGTCTGACCAACATATCCGTTACCCTTTCCAGAATATTTCTGTTGTGGTCACAAAATTGCGTGTATTCTTTCTTCCACTCTTTCACTTAAACGGAAGAATGAGCAGCTTCCTTCAAAGGTGGTTTGCCCCACTCTATGTGTGTGTGATTTTATGTGATGTGGGCCTCCCCTGGATGCTTGTGTAAACTTAAGTGAGGCTGGTAGCCTGCATTAGATGAGTCATAGACAAAGCCGCACATGACTTTTTAATGACTATCCATACAAGATTCTCTCTTTGCCAGTCCTACGCTCTTGGACAATGCTTTCAGACACAGACACATCCAGTCTACTAAAAGCAAGAAAATTAGAGCAATGAAGAGGCTAATAGTAACAGAAATAAAGAGATTTTTGACATCTGGAAAACTCTGTTCTGGGTGTTCTAGGTGGTTGCTAAGTCATTTCCAGATGGTTTTTATGTTGTACTGGGTGATTACTAGATGGTTTCATGTTGAACAAGATCAAAAGAGCTCACCAGCAAGTCTCTATGATATTACTAGATATGGCTTGGGTCTCCTTCAATGCATGGCTTTTTCTTGACATAAGACCATGCTAAAAAGCCACCCCTCGTTCTTTCAAAGACTCCTTTCACAGCATGCTTGGTGTTCATAAGATCACTTACTTCAAAATTTGCACAAGCACCCACTACTTGAGGCTGGCTGTAGCCCATGTACCTTTGATCTCTTGAACTTAACATGCCATCCTGATGTAATCCCTCGCTTTGATATTGTGATAAATAAATCACATCTGAACACGATCAACATTTTAACAGCAATGATCTCATTGCTGAGCATGACATCTCCAAAAACATGGCAGCAGGGTTATACATAAATCAGCATTATACTAAAGCTTTCATGAGAAGAAAGATGTGTTTATGGAAAGACTTAAAATAGCTATTACGGTTAATGCGTCTGTATATCAAATGTTCCCTTTCATTCAGTTTTTATATGCAGAGACAACTTCAAGTCATTTGTAGGTTGAGCTTATGAGGAGTGTAAACACAATGGGACTGTGGTGCTTTGAAAACTGCTCTTTCTATTCGACATTTAGCTCAAGCAATGTTGGGAATTTTGGATGGGAATTTTTTTAAGCATAAAGTAAATTATTTTATAAATACGTAACAATGGTCAAACACAGACCAACGAAGCTTACAGTAGCTAAACATTCAGAGCACCTGCAAACCTCACACACACTCTCCCTTGCTCATACACAAAGGGAGGCAAGGCAAATATTCTTTCTTCATTTGAATCAAATTGCACTGCCCTTGGTTTCCCTCCGATTTTGCATGACTGGGTCATCTACCTTAGCTCTAGATCAGATTAAATACGCCCGTTAAATATGATCAGATTAATTATCCCCTTGTCCTGGTCTATCTCTCCTGTTATGGCAGTATTTCCCACATGCACACGTGCACACACACACACACACACACACACACACACACACACACACACACACACACACAC
>NW_015505379.1:1069198-1144685 GCF_001515645.1 Sinocyclocheilus grahami
CACACACACACACACACACACACACACACACACACACACACACACACACACACACACAGATAACCATTCAAAAGTTTGTAGTCGTTAAGATTTTCAGTCAAACTATATTTTAAGGTCCAATTCTCACTATTAACTAACTATTAACTATGACTTTTTCCTCAATAAACCATTAATTTGCTGATTATGAATAGTTAGGAAGGTAGTTGTTATGTTTAGGTATGGAGTACGATTAAGTGGTCTAAAATATGGTCAGGAAGAGCAAGGCATTAATATGTGCTTTATAAGTACTAATAAACAGCCAATGTGCAAGTAATATGCATGCTAATAAGCAACTAGTTAATAGTGACAACTGGTCCTTAAAATAAATTGTTACTAAATAAAGTGTTACCAGATGTTTATTTTTTTTTAAATAAGTCTCTTATGCTCATCAAAACTGTATTTATTTGATCATACAGTAAAATACAGAAAGCCTTTATTTAAAATAAAGAAATAAACACAATTTAAAGTAAAGTGTGCAAGAAATATTTTGTATTATTAATGTTGAAAACCGTTGTGTATATGTGTGTATATATATATATATATATATATATATATATATACACAGTATATACACACAGATAAACTCACACTATTGTGCCTGTTATCATTTATGTTTATTGGGGCTGTAAGGTCTTTTCTTGCTTAATAAACATTACCTATCTACTTTCAGGTGTCTAGATATAGACAAACAGGCCCGAATGGACACTGACACGCTGATAATTGTTCAGCACACGCACAAACACTAAGAAAGTAGGTCACAAATAACAATGCGGTAAAGTCAGGCAAGGTCACTGCAGCTGTGGCACAGTGTATGGCACAAACCAAACCAACAAAACGACCTTAAAATCAGCTACAGGCCACATCCAGATCTAATCATGTGTTATTAGTAAGCAAAAAAATTCTAATCTTGATTCGTCTGGAACCATAAACCACATTTGATCCAATGTTGTGGCTTCATCTGAGCTTAAGTCTGCCGTCATCATACTCACTCAGCATATTGGAGGAGGACAGCATAGCCGTGCTGGTGGTATGCGTGTTACCTTACACCAGCAGAGGGACGGGATGGGGGGAGATCGGGGGATTTGAGGGGAACAGGCACTGTTACATAAGCGTTGTTTTGAAGTGTAGACACAGCACAAATCGCAGCTGTCTGTAAATAAATAAACACATGTTGACGTTAAATTAAAATACTGAACATGCAACCTAAAAATCAAAATGAACTGTTTTTAGTTCATTTTTGAAATATATTATTTATTATGACTGCATCAACTTGAATACATTATGTTATGCAAATGAAAGTAGTTTTGACTCTGGATATACTCCCGTTTTAACTTATTTTTAACAACTAACTGCTTAACTGTGATAGCCAGTAACACGAACAATCACTTCAACAAAAGAGCAATTAAACGGA
This sequence comes from Sinocyclocheilus grahami, assembly GCF_001515645.1. Taxonomy (NCBI): domain Eukaryota; kingdom Metazoa; phylum Chordata; class Actinopteri; order Cypriniformes; family Cyprinidae; genus Sinocyclocheilus; species Sinocyclocheilus grahami. The sequence goes on from NW_015505379.1 coordinate 1,070,649, forward strand.
GATTTGTGTGCATGTGAGCACATAAGGGTTTTAAAATAAGGGATAATTGCTCTTTTTAGGGCCAAAGTTCAGTCCTGATCTTTCTCTCTCCTGGTGCTTTGAAAGATAAGCAGAATGCAGCAGAGTACAGAAACAGCTGTGTGTATGAGAGCCGCTCACAGCCAAGTGTCCCTGTCTGTCTCACGTCTCCCCCTACTGCCTTTTCCTTCAGCAAATAGAAGTATTCACACATAAACTCTAAAAAATTTCAAGGTGACATTTAAGTTATGGACTTTAGGTTACTAAAGGAATATAAATACATTTAACCCAAACAGGCTTTGCAGGGCTCGACAGTGCGACCATTTCAGTCGCATTTGCGACTGAAAACTACTACGTGCGACTATTAAATTTTTTTTAGGAGCACCAGTGCGACTGACCGATCATCATTATACTTGTGATTGTGATCGCTGAGGGGAGCTTCAAAGCTTTCTACGTGTTTTTGCAGCGTTGAGTAATGTATCACAGACATATCTCACGAATCCTTTCATAAGCAAAGTTTGGTGTAAGTTCAAGCAGCTGTTGTGGTTTTAAGTCATTTCAATACACGCGTTCTATATGTAGACAACGCTTATTTGCAAATTGACACAAATCAAAAAATGTTTTAGCTCCTAGGTTGTCGATGGTGAGATAGTGGGTCAATTCTTGAGAACATTTTGTTTGTACCAATATAATGCAACACTCACCAAAGGCAATACTAGTGACTTCATGCAAAACTATATGCCGTTTACAAAAGCATTAAATAAAGCTAAAACATCTATTCCAAGTTTCCATCCAGCAATTATGTACACGTTGTGTACACATTATAGTACACAGAATGTATTGTATTCATTATTTGCAAATCATACATTAATCAAACACACAAAGGTAGATTATTCAGTCACAAGGGATTATGGGTCACAAAGCAGAACAGCAGATGCAACAATATCAAGTTGACAGTGCTTAGCCTTTATAGTAGGGCTGAAAAGGTTAGTCGACATTATCGACAATAAAAAATTGTCGATAAATATTTTTGTTGTCGAGTAGTCATTTGGTCTCATATGACCTAATGTAAGAGCCTGCAATAACGCGGTTTGACAGAGTCAAGACTGTAATTCAGCTCTCCTGATGCAATTCAAGAGAAGAGGACGCAGCGGCAGCGCTTCAGAGCAAATGCAGCCAAACCTGAGCCAACTGAGCAGCGTTTGGATGAATATGTAAATATATACTGCGCGCTTTCCTCTCAATAACAAAATAAACACATTAAAAACTGACAGTGGTGAGAAAGCATCAGTTTAAAATGCATCTGATTACAGCGATGTGGATGTTTGCACGAGCTTTGCAGTTCAGTACTCCAGTAAAGTCCAGTCAAGTCACGTTTATTTATATAGTAATTTATGCAATAGATAGCCTTAAATCAAGCAGCTTTACAGTATTATTAAACATGAAAAACCAGAGTCAGTGTTGCTTTCTATTAGAATTACAACTTGATTTTCTGTTATAAAGAAGCTCTCCAGTGTGGCGCTAGCAAATTATCAAATCTTTTTATTAGTGGGGGAAAAAAAAACATTTCATTAAAGTTATAGTTTGGTTTGCAGAGATCAAAGCTTGATCTAGCTCAGGACTGTTTTGATTATCATAACCCTATAAGGTATTTTAAGAGAGATTATGTTATGAATATTAGTTTATCCAAAAATAAAACGTCTTATCACTTAACCTTTATTTTGTTTCTTATCCATATTACTTACAAAAAGATATTTTAGGCAGAATGATGTGTCATTCAGCTACTTTTTCAAATAGCTAATTAAATGGTGAATAAGAGAGTTTCTCTGCCATCTCATGTTATGTGCCAAATATATTTATTTGTATAAATTAATTGTATAACTGTAATTACATAATATGACTTTCAAAAGCTGAAGTGATTACCTTTATTTGTTAGAATATGTATAACTCAGTATTTTAACTAATTGCAAAAGCTGAATAATCAATCAATGTCTACTGATTAATCAGCTAAATAATTGATGATTAGTCGATTAATCATTCTAATAATCGTTAGATTAATCAGTTATCAAAAGAATCGTTTATTGCAGCCCTACTTTATAGATTTACAATAGCATGTCACCTGCACAGGCAGTCACAAATTTTCAACACAAATTCCACAAAATAGACAATGTTATGCAGTTCTGTTGCAAAAACACATATTTTCCTCATGAGTTTCAAATAGTAACTACACATAAACATAATGTAAATATTAAATGAATAGTTCACCCAAAAATAAAATATTGGCTGAACATGTACTCAACCTCAGGCCATGCAAGATGTAGATGAGTTTGTCATTATCAGAACAGATTTGAAGAAATTTTGCATTACATCAGCTGCTCACCAATGGATCCTCTTCAGTGAATGGGTGCCGTCAGAATGAAAGTCCAAACAGCTGATTAAGACATCACAATAATCCACAAGTAGTCCACACATGTTAGAAACAAACTCATCTATATCTTGATGGCATGAGGGTGAGTACATTGTCATCATATTTTCACTTTTGGGTGAACTATTCCTTCACAAATTTACACATCATAAATATATTATTATATATTACATAAGAAAATATTTGAATAAGACATGATTTGCTGTGATCATGCTGCTAGTGGCAATAATGCTGAGAAAGGGTGGTGATTATTCTGCACCAAATGTCTTCCTAAGGACTAAGTGATCTTGATCCAACTGAGAAGACTCAACAGTTTGTCACCTTCACAAACAAGCTTGACACAAAACCTTTAAAATAGTTTATCTACTTTTTCCACAAGGAATGCACAAGTGTCCCCTACTCACAAACACTTAAGTTACTTTCACACATGTGTTTTCTGTTATCACTGCACACACACAAAATGCTGGCACTGCCACATTAACCCAGATGAACTCTTTGCTGGTCAGCATTATCATGAGGTTTCCAGATCTGCTTGTGGTTTTTGGTTTCAGTGCCATGTGGAAGCATATTAGTGGTTCTCACTCTGCCAAACCAGAGCTGGAGTGATGAAAGATGTAACAAGCGAGAGGAAGAGTCTGCTGTCCACACCAGTAGCTGATGCTGACCAATGAGCACACAAACACACACAGAATTTCAACTCGTTAGAATTTCAAGCAGAACTGAAAAACCATGGCTTTTCAAAGACGTTTCAAACAGGAGACTCAAGTTATGGGTTGAGTCAATGTTATGTTCCCTTGGGCCACTCAAACAAACAGACTGCAGAAATCACAGACTTCACATCACTTTTCATGTCATGATATTTATTTATTTTTTTGGAAGTGCTGCTGAGTGAGAAATATACACTCCAAAATGAGGTAACATCATCCAGAGTTTGTAAGACAACGGACTTGATTCAATAGTTAATCACAGGTGAGAGATTTGACAAATATGGAGAGCCTGTGTAACTCTCGGTAGCGGCATCACAGTATCCCTCAGGTGCGATTAACATAATACGCAAATTGGCTAATATTTGTGTATACTATGTATATAATTTAAACACATTTTATTAAGTTACTCTTAAACAAGAGACTTTAATAGTAGCTCTTGTTTACTCCGCACACATACACTTCCCTCTTCCCTCACGAACACGTGTTCCCTCATTAAAGCTCCAGGTGAACAAATAAAAGAGGAACTATTATTAGCCTACCGATATACAACAAAATGAAAAAGCAGGTTTAGTAGTACATTATTATATATTATGGTAAATATTAACACCAGTGATTATAAATATCTGTAAAAAACATGATATAACATAATTTAGTAACTAAATTCGTACTGTACATGGAGCAGCAACTACTGTAATTATTAAGTATAAATCAGTGATATAGCCGTATAGCTTTTGTACGAGAGGTTTTTGGTCCTAATCCACCCTTTAGTTCAATAAAACAAAATATCAGCTGTAAATCAGAGGATTTTTCATTAAGTTTTGTTATTTTACTACTGCAAGTTCCTTTCTGTGATTGAGAACGACTGCAAAGGCCATTCAGCAAAACATTAAAAAGAATAAATTCTAGTGGCGTTAGATACATTTCTGCTGCGAGACGTTTCATAATGTGCGGAGAACAAAACTGGTCATGGTAAGAGACAGTGTGGACTGTAAATTACTCGTACGATAGTGCAACTCACCTGTTTGGTATACTGTTAACTGTGTCTAGCACACTACCATTTAGAGATAAACAACCTTAAAAACAAGCCATTTTGACTCAAAGCAAGCTATAGAAATAAGAAGCAGATTTCCATGAAAGCACTGCTTTGTTGGTTAAGCCATGAGAACTACAATCATTTCCCAGAAGTCTTTTCAGTCTAAGTGGTGCTTCAGCGGTTGAGTGATTGCCACCGTACTACTCACACTGACTATTGACCATACATTCTCCTTAGGCTCAGTCTAGAATATTTAAGAAATATCACTCTTGTCCTGAACAAGTGAACCCAACAAACTGTCTCTGACTCACAGTCCTCAGAGATCAACCATGAATGAAAACAATAGACATTGTGAATAATCCTTTTCACAACGGAACTAATTAAATCAAGAAGCAAAAAAATTAAGTCAACTTTTTTGCCACAAAAAATGTGTGAGGGTGTGTATAATGCGAGAAAACAGGTCGAAATAGCTTAACATTTTAATCCCTGTGCTCATTTGCATTCAATGTTCTGTACTTATGTTAATGTACTTATTAGGCTTATGTATCGTTGTAAATGTTTACCATGAATCAGCATAAGTGACTGACACTGTTGCATAGAGCAGCATGTGGTCACCATCACTACTCTGATTTAACACAGGATTTTTTTCATATACTTATTGTTAAATATCCTGACAAATATATATAAACATCCTTAGAATTATTAGAAAACAAACTAATATTTTTCATATATTTGTCTATTCTGAAATGATCAAAATGTATTTATTTTAATGATAAATTTATGAATAATAAAAATTATACTTTTTTATGTAAATTTCAATTTCAACACACAAGTATTTTAATGTATATATACAGTATATAATGTAAATATGAATTAATATTAACACAAATATGATTTTAAAAATATGTATTAAGATGTTACTTAAATACAATGTATCTATTTAGCAGAATTTGTATCCAAAGCAACTTTGCTGTTGCTGGGCTAGTCCTGTGAATTGCTTTATATACACTGAGGAGCCTAATGGATATTTTTGTCACAGGCTTACATTTCAGGATCTGGTCATGTTTAAACAGCACTTAAGGACAAGCTAAGTTGTAATACAGGGTACATGGGGGTCAAACAGTAGTAAGCAATTCTGTGATCTGCTTCATTACATCAGATTTAGCAGTTAAAATAGAACAAGCTTTCACTGCCTTTGGCAGTGACTGTGTGTGTGCGCGAGTGTTTGTATGAGTGTCTGTGTGTCCAAAATCTCACAAAGACAATAATTACCAGCACATTAAGGAGATGAGTGAAGCTTAGGGAAGTTTAACCTTTGAGCATCAGCCATGAGCCAGACTGGCATCACAGGCACACACAGAACACACAGAATACACACAGACTAATATACAAACACAATGTGTTGTACTTGAGACAGCAGTGGCAATGTAGTGAGGTGCTGTGTAAAGTAAAGAAAGATTTGTTTGATTTCACAAAGGTCATTTCTGTTTCCATATAAACATTTAGTCAGAATAGGCTACATGCATGACTTGACGTTATATTTGTAATTGACAATTAAGTATTTAATTTAATAAAATGCCTTTTTATTGATTTATTGAACAGAAAGTAGCATTTCATCTCAAAATACCAGACACTTTGCATAGTAAAGTGTGTATCACCTGCAAGAAATGCCCATATGTGTCCAGTTGTGCCAATGGTGAGAAAACCTCATTTCTTCCTCCTGTTTGCAGCTGCACAAATACAGGACATTGAATATCTGCTCACAGTGCCGAGCCTGCTTGCTATTTGCTCAATTGAATTTAGCATTAGAAATCCACACAGGTGAGTTTCCCAGGACCATCTTTTTTCACATACAGTATATATCGTTCAAAGGTTTTGAGGTCGGTAAGATTTGATAATATTTTTGAAAGAAGGCTCTTGTGATAAAAATTGTATTTGATGAAAAATATATTTTAATATATTTTATAATGTATTTTGTCCTGTGAAAAGCTGAATGAGCAGCAATTACTCCAGTCTTCAGCGTCATATGAGTCTTCAGAAAACATTGTAATATGCTGATTTAATGCTCAATAAACATTCCCTATTATCATCATTTTTGTGAAAACTGATCATTTGTTTTTCAGGATTCTTTGATAAATACAAAAAAACCTGAATTTTTAAAAATATAAATATTTTGTAACATTATAATGGTCTTTAATGACACTTTGGATCAAATTAATGAGTTCTTGCTGAATTAATGAAATATTAATTTATTTTTTGAACCCCAGACCTTTGAAGTGTAATGTACAGTGGGTACGGAAAGTATTCAGACCCCCTTACATTTTTCACTTGGCCCATCTAATAAACAGATTTCCTTTATGTGAAAAAATAGTTAACACTAACTGTATTTAGCTTCGTCTTTGTGTGCATGTGCAAGTCCAGCCCCTAAACCATATTGTTCACCATTGTTATTTACTGTTTTCAAAACTTTCCAAAGATGATGCTTTTAATGACTGTGGTCTCTGTGTTCAGTAAGTGGTTAGTCGGAAATATACCAACAAAATAGACAGCTGAAAGTCCAAAACCTTAGTCAAAGGGAAAATATTCAACTGTTTGCATCACTTAACTCCTTAGCCACAATGCAATGGTTGTTCAGAGTGCAAATGATTGTGCTTGTCAGTAAATATCCAAGGTTATGATTACCAGTTAAATCTCAGTCGTATGTAAACATCAAAGCACAGATCCACATTTTAAAACCCTAATTAAATTCAATAAATACAATTTCTAATGCGTGGTTAGTCAAGTTATGTCAATGTAGATAACTGATGCGTGCATGAGAATGAATGAAAGAACGCATGAAAAAGATCAGTGTGAAAGAAAACAAATGTTTAAAGGAATAGGTCAAACCCAAGACTCGATGAATAGCAAATGAATGAATCAAAGCGGAAGAAAGCGGCAACTGAAATTTCATCCCCAGCGTAATTTGAAAAGCAGGGTGCAGATTACTGTTGGACAGATTCTCAATCATCATGGCTAGTAATGCCTGTAAAGAATTTGGACAGGGAGTCAACGCATTAAGATGTGTAAAGTGAATATGAGCAACATTCCCACAGGTCATCTCACAGTTGTCCTGCCCATCAACATGTCAACCTCAGCAGAAAGCAACTATGGAGGTAAGACAGATGTCAAAACATTTAACCAGCCAATCAGTAGACTGGTTTGTTTAGCTTGCTATCCAGTTAAGGGGTTTCTGGATGATAACTGGAGGGTCATCTCTAGCCTGACCCTCACATCTTGTTAAGGTGTCATCTCCTTTACTAACCACCTCAAAGTCCCTTAAAGGGTTAGTTCACCTAAAAATTTAAATTCTGTCATTAATTACTCACCCTCATGTCGTTTCAAACCCGTAAGACCTTCATTAATCTTCGCAACACAAATTAAGATATTTTTGATGGAAACTGAGAGCTGTCTGACCCTGCATAGACAGCAACGCAACTGAAATGTTCCCAAGTCCAGAAACGTAGCAAGGAGATCTGTTAAATAATCTATGTGACATCAGTGGTTCAACCGCAATTATACGAAGCTACGAGAATACTTTTTGTGCACAAAAGAAAGAAAAAAAAAACTTTATTCAACAATTCGTCTCCTCCGCATTACCCTGTAGCGCCATTTTGGAGAATATCAGCTGGACGTAAACAGCGTATGCTGTTCTGTGTCAGCTGCGTCACACAGATACGCTTTTTTCGTTCAGATCAAATCACAACAACGTAGGAAACAGATCCGATGTGACGCAGCTGACACAGAACAGCATACGTCGTTTAGTCCAGCTGATACTCTCCAAAATGGCACTACAGGGTGATGCGGAGAAGACGAATTGTTGAATAAAGTCGTTATTTTTTTCCCTTTTGTGCACAAAAAGTATTCTCATAGCTTCGTATAATTGCGGTTGAACCACTGATGTCACATGGATTATTTTACAGATCTCCTTGCTACGTTTCTGAACTTGGGAACATTTCAGTTGCGTTGGTGTCTATGCACACACACATACATATATATATACATATATATATATACACACACACACATTCTGTCTCTCTGTCTTTATCCCATGTAAATTCATGGAAGCTTTTCATTGCATTCAGTGTAAATATATGAAATTCAACCCTTTGGTTGCAAATAAATCCTTTTCAGAATCTGCAAATGTTTCTGTGTATTTGTAAATATGTAATGGCATATGGTTGGCACTTTCATTATGCAATCATTGTGTAATGCAGTAATATCACTTTGGACTCTTGATATTGGTTTGTAAGGGTTGCCTCACATGTTGGGTTCGTTAGTGGTATCTTCCGGAGCCAAGGAACATGCGGGGCTGTGTAATGGCTATAGGAGTCACGGTCACTGCCCTTTTCGTATGTTTACTCTTTGCAAGTGTACCTGCTTTCACTTTTTTTTTTTATCTAAGAAGAGTGAGAGGTTATATAATATTCAGTTTCTTTTGAAATTCACATTATGTAAAGAAATTGTCTGTGTGATTTAATTAGCAGCTTTTAGGAAGCATTAATAGAGATGATTTACAGTGGGGCAAAAAAGTATTTAGTCAGCCACCAATTGTGCAGTTGTGTTTTTCCACACAGGTATCACAAAAGCAGAATAATGCAGATAATTTATAGGCCTATATGGGACAATATAAATTAAATAAAGAAAGCTTTGCAGTAGTATCAAACTGCAACAAAGAAAACTGGTAAATATGTAAGTTTGTCGTTTATGTATTTGCAAAGTTAATTTGGCAGTACTGTATCCAGGGGGTGTGGGGGGACTATGACCCCTTTTATTAAAGGGGGCCCCTTTAATTATTGTGAGGGATTATTTTACAGATTAGAAACTTCACATTGGTTATTTCAGTAGTGTGAAAAACAAAACGATCATTCAAACTAAGAATAAATTATATAAAAACAGTGAGCAAAGAACACTGAAGTTCACTTTTGCAAAAACCCCCGTTATAATCACCAAAACTGTCTACACTGCAGAATGAATGTTTTACTAACATCTTTTCTGCACTTTGTTGTTTTATGATGATGTGAGAATTCGCCAGAGTGTGGATTCAGAATTCAGTCAGTGAGTGCGCGCACTGAACAACTCCGGCGATCTCCGTGGAGATGAATCAAAACGTGTCTGATTGGCTGTTGCATGCATAAGCTCAACAGAAACAATTTGCACACTATCTGCAATACTGTCCTAAACATTGGGCTATTCTACATATTATTTAACAGATATAAATGGAAGTAGAACAACATGCCCTGCCTTGACAGAAAGATTGGGGAAAAAGTTACTCAGGAAGCTGGCGAGGTATCTCAACTGCAAGTTGCGCTCAAGTGAGAAGACACGATAACACACGCTCAGGTGGCAGCCTGGATAAGGAGCAAGCAGAACTTCAGTAACAGACTTCAACAACAAAGGAGGCCCCTCTGCCCAACTTGGGGGGCCATCTACTTTACTGGAGAGGAAGAAAAGCACTGTTGTTTCAACACCACCAACAGCTGAGTATGGAGGACCAAACCTGCAGAACTTAAAAACGAATAAATATATAGATAAATAAATAAATAAAATGACAGGAAGATAAATAAAGGAATAAATGACTTGATCAAAACAAATATAGTTCATTTGTAATAAAATTTAACCCTGAATTCATTTTTTTATTACTTTTTCCTTTATGTATTATATTATGTATTTATTTTTGCATTTATTTTAATTTAATTTATTTATGTATGTATTTATTATTTTTTATTCCCACGTGTATTTATTTCCAGATTTATTTATTTCTTCTTACTTTTCCGTGTGCAAATGAGGGAGGTGGTCCTTGCAGAGCTCCGGTGAATCATTGGTTGAGAGCTCACGCAGAAGGTCAGATCAAACTAATGATAGAGATCGGAGTTTGTGTGATCAACTGTAGAGTTGCAAGATATTTTCACAGATTCACATTATGTCGAATTATTTTATAGCGACTGAATTCACCTACTTATCCTGACAGTTTCGTCATTAAGTCCATCAACGTCGTCAATGAGTTTCTAGTTTGATGACGCCTCTAGACAAAATAAACATACAAAATAAACTGTCAAATTATATCTAAATATTGCTAAATATACCTGATTCGTAGATGAACACTTTACAGTTGTTGTTGTGACTGTAAGTCATTCTCTTCAAATGCTATTGAAGTTACATTAATGTATACCAATGTCGTATTTAACTTTAGAGATGGTCCCTAAACTTGCGAATATAGACGTCAACTGCCAGTGGGCCGCGATTCCAAAAAGCATTGTGAGCCTGAGTATTTAGGTCTAACTAGGTCATTTGGTGCAACTGGTTTACGATTGCATTTAGGCTCACAATGCTTTTGGGAGTCACGATTTTCTCTGTGTAATTCGACATAATAATGTGAATCTGTGAAAATATCTTGCAACTCTGCAGTTGATCCCACAAACTCCGATCTCTAGTTTGATCTGGCCTTCTGCGTGAGCTCTCTCAACCAATGATTCACCGGAGCTCCGCAAGGACCGCCTCCCTCATTTCCATGCTGCACACAAGGAAAAGTACAAATAAATCCATCTGGAAATAAATACATGTGGGAATAAATAAATATAAAAAATAAATAAACGCATGAATAAATCCATTTAAAATAAATAAATCCATAAATAAATAAATATAAAAATAAATGATAAGTAAATAAAACTTAAAAAAGAATCAACTTAAAAATACAGAAAATAATACATATAGGAAAAAGGTTAAAATTAAATTAAAATTTTATTTTATTACAAATGAACTATATTTGTTTGTATCAAGTCCCTTATTTCTTTATTTTCCTGTTGTTTATTTATTTATTATTTTTGCAGGTTTGGTCCTCCATACTCCATAGCTGAGGACCCAAAGTCAGTACTAATGCAACGAGAAAGTCTGTGGATGTGCTCTAATCTACCATTTTACATGAAGCTACTGCAAATGTATTTCATTATACAGGAGAAACTGGAGGAAATGACATGCGAGGTGCAATTAAACGAAGCTTGTCACGTTAACACCTAAGTTGAGCACTCTTTTGCAATCGCTTGATGCTTTATTTCTCAGACTTACTCTTGCATTGAAGTTCCAGCATCGCCTGGTACCAATCTTCCTGGTCCGTCTCGTTCTCCGCCGCCACCACGAAGCTCTCAGCCCGCGTGTAGAGCACTATCATGTGTTTATTCTTCGAGTCGGCCCGTTTGTTGATGTTGAAGCACGTCTCCAGCGCCAAAGCCTTTTTAGCAACGGGCGCTTTACCTCTAAATTTCTTCTCACTTTCATAGTATTCGAGTCGGGCCGGGCCGCGCTCCGAAGCCGTCCGTAGCACGAAGTATCGCCGGTGCATGGATTTCTGCTTGCGGAGATACCCGCTTTTACAGACGTCCTCTGTGCTGCTCTGCGAGTCGGTGTGGTTCTCCATGGCTCGCGGGGTCTGTTTCGCTCAACCACGTTGAATAAAAGTTCAGCCCTAGCAGTAGCAAAAGACAACAAATGTAAGCTCCGTCCACCTCTTCTGTATCAAAAAAGTCATGTGCGCATATGGCCAGAGAGGTTCCAATAAGCAGTTTCTTTCCAAAAATATTGTCATTAAACGCTACGCTTTTCCTGGCAGGAGTCGAGCAGAAAGAGGGAGCAGACGAGTCCACGTGAGCAAATGTGGTGCGGCGCGCGAGAAATAGCGCAACTACTACTATTTAGAAGAAGCTTTAGGAGTTGAATAATCTCATTACTGTAGTGTACAGTAGACAGCTCCCCGTCACCCCTCCTCTCCAGCGCGGCGTTCACTGCTACTGTGAAGCTCTGCCACTCATCAGACTTCTGGAGTGTGTGTGTGTGTGTGTGTGTGTGTGTGAGGGAGAGAGAGGGCGCGCGGAGTGCTAAAGCTGTGTAGAGCACTAGGTTGCGGATCAGAATCGGATTTCATTCGCCTCTGGACTCTGGATCTGTTTTGTTAGTAGTAGTAGTAATAATAGTAGAAGTATTTTTTTTTTACTAAGGAATTCAATAGTGGGTATCTTAGTTGTGATTAGTATCAATAGCCTATGTTCAGTAGCCTACATAATAGTATTTTATTCTTTTGCGTCGTCATTTTTATCATTAACTTTAAGTTTGCACATTTATTTTGCCTTTTAATTCAATGGTGATTTTTTTTAAAGCAAAACAATAAGTACTAGTACCAACTAGTGTTTATTTCCATTGAATAGTAGTGCAACTGAAAAAAACTGTACTGTAGATTGCCTACTAATCACTGTTGGATTATTTACTATTTTTTAAGTAGCTAGCCTACATAAAAAACACACTTGTTTGAAGTAATAAATGTTCATCGTTACACTTGTCGTCATAAATCTCTTAATTTATTGCAGATCAATAGTAGGAGTGACAGTAGGAGGAGAACAATGAGCAAAAGACTTCAAAATAAGGCAGACTTAATTCTGTTGTATCATCCTTTAATACATTCAGAAGATGCCAAACATTTTTGGTTTTACTTTCCGTGAGGAGAAAAAAAGGGTTTGGCTGTACAGTATGAATAAGTCAGTAATGCAGATGTACATTATAAATAAAAATAAAGAAAAGAAAAAAATAAACAAATGAAATCTTCAAATTCTTTATGAAATACTTTGAATACTCGTTTACTCGTATTCAAATCAGATTACTTGCGACCCCTAGTGAACTAATTGGTCCATTGCAGCTGAGTATTTGACAACGTGGACAAAATTAAATAAAAATTATATTAATATATATGGCGATGTGTGCATTTTTAGAAGATGCAGTGGTTCGCCAAAGTAATACTTAGAAGTACATATATAAATGGGCATGGCTATTTCAACTATAACTTTATTGAACCGCAAACACCCGATCATAAAAATGAGACTAGGTCAAGTGCGAGGTGAAATTTATACTTTTCATTTTAATTTTCAGTTGAAAGCCCTAATTTTCATAGAGTGCAAATACATTCAAAATGCAATAATGATCTTCACAGAAAAATATAAATGATGCTGTCGTAAAAAGATATTGCATGAAATTCCAAAAGCAGCCAATTCAGTTTGATTTGCATCACATAAACCATATGACACAACAGTTATGGACAGCTTTATGCATATGGATACATCTGGATACAAAGACATTCTATATGAATCCTTTTGCAAAAGAAGTCATCTCTACATTATACAGAAAACCTGACGATATTAGACAATTTTTGGTCCATACAAAAAATGTTTTTTTCCCTCATAATAACTGAAACTGCAGTACATTCAGCAGCTTCCTGCTCAGCTTGAGAAGCGCATGCAGTTCAACAATGCACACACAAATACTTATTAACGTTTGAAATGAAACGTCAATGTCAAAATAAATAGAAACAAGCCCGGCATACATACACAGACAGAAAAGTGATGGAAATGCCTGTTTTGTTTATGCCGTTTTTTAAAACATGCATCTGAATCAAATAAACCAAATCGCCACTGAGGAGAAATGCATTACTGAGATGATCTGAAGCTTGAATTGCTACTATTTTATTATAATGTGTCGACCTCAGTGTTTGAGTGAAGTAAGTGGGCACTCAGGTTAGAGTGATATTGGCACGAGAAGTTCTAATGTGTGGAAAGGTCAAAGCAGCAGCTTGTGTGTGTGTTTGTGAGTGAATGGCTCCCATAAGCACCTTTCATCTGAAGTTCTCCTATTATCAGAAAAATTCCTCTGATATTAGGCAAAACCCATGCAAATGTACACAAACACACACACACACTCAAAGCTTAATTTATAGCATCTGGTACAAAAGGTCACGTACAAACACACTCGCATCCACACATACAACAAAGCATGTACAAATAGTTACATGTACAATATCTGTTAACAAACGCACACACCTTTAAACATACATGAAGATGCACACAAAAGTGTTGGGTGTTTTCTGTAGGTATGGTAAAGTAAACAAGCTCCACTCGCTCTCCTCTTTCTCCATGGCCGAGGTGGTTCAGATGAAAGGGTTCAGTGATGCTCCTCTGCTCGGGTAAACATTCCCCTAAGAGAAGTCATAGAAACGCGCTTAACCCCTCACACACACATACTGAAAAACGTTGTGTGCTTATAGAAATCTAAGACCAGATTACTTAAAATTGTAGTCCATTACTGAATACAAATGACATCATTTCAATTTTCTATTAATCTATTACATTGCATCACATTGATTTGAACAAGATAATCTTGTATCAAGTTGATAGAAAATTACAAAGAGAAAGAAAATGTATTCCATACTTTGTAATCAACAACATGGAGTGCATTAAACACCACATGACGGCAGGGTTTCCCAAACTAGAGTTTGTGAAGGAACTGCAGAAGGTTCGTAAATCAATAAAAAGCTAATAATTAAAAGAACAGTTCACCCAAAAATGAAAATTTGCTGAAAATGTACTCATTCTCAGGCCATCCAAGATGTGGATGAGATTCATTGGAACACATTTGGAGAAATTGCTCATCAACGGTTCCCCTGCAGTGAATGGGTGCCGTCAAAATGACGGTTCAAACAGCTGACATACATCACAATAATCCACAAGTAATCAACACAACTCCAGTCCATCAGTTAACATCTTATAAAGTGAAAAGCTGTGTGTTTGGGACAAACAAATCCACCATTAAAATGTTTTTAACTTTAAACCATCACTTCTGGCTAAAATACGAGTTAATAATCCAAAATAACGATTCCTCCAGTCAAAAAGTCCATCCCCTGTTTTCCTCTCACATCAAAATCCACACATATTTGTTTAGAAATGTTTTGAACTTTTTGCTTGTAAACACTGCTTGATCTATGAACATTTCTCTCCTGATTCAGGTGAGACAACTTTTTCATTGGAGAAAGAAAATATTAGAGAAGCTAAAATGGACGTTTGAAGTTAAAAATGTCTTAATAGTGGATTTGTTTATTACAAACATGCAACATTTTGTTTCACAAGATGTTAATTGATGAACTGGATGTGGATTATTGTGATGTTTTTATCAGCTGTTTGGACTCTTATTCTGACGGCACCCATTCACTGCAGAGGATCCACTGTTAAGCAAGTGATGGAATGCTGAATTTCTCCAAATCTGATGAAGAAACAAACTCATCTACATCTTGGATGGCCTGAGCATGAGTACATTTTCAGCTAATTTTCATTTTTGGGTGAACTATTCCTTTAAATCTTAAAAATTGTAAAATAAATAAATCCTTTTAAAATAAAAACAATCAAAACACTTACTAAAAAAGACAAAATATTTCATTTATTTATGCCGTATGGCCTCTCAATCTTCCTTTCTTCCACCTGATGAATGTAATGTAATCTAATTACAAGTATTTAATTTTTGGAATCTAATTATGAACCAGAAGATTACATAAAATCAGTTACTACCCAGCACGGTACAAGGTAATAGTCTGTCATTTAGTTCAAACTACAGTCTGTAAGTGATTTACGATATTGTAGAGGAACATGGTTATTTACTACACCCCTTTTAATGACTCTTAGTCCAGAAAGAGAATCATGCTTACAGTAAAAGGGTTGACAGACATTGGTCGTGGGACTTTAGGTACAGACTCGGGGGCAGGAAATGAGTTGAAACCTACAAACAAAAACCAACAGGATAAAAATAGCAAACATTTCAGTTCAGGTCAATGAAACAGCCTCTCTCTGTGGTCATCTTGAGTTTTCACTCTGCAGTGTCTCTTCTTAAGCGCTAATTCCTGACTGATTCTTATGGACTAATTTCGTTAATGGACTATTTTAAGAACAAGAGTTTCACTGCCATTAAGGCGATTTAAAGACTTAAGCTTGCTATACTTACCGTTTGCTTCCTGGTTACTAGACTGTTGGTGTGAAAAAGCACTTTGGGTGGCAGGTGCAGGAAAAGAGACAGACTGAGGAAAGACGGCTGAGGAGGAGGCATCATCTGTCAAGCAGAAAGCCATGATGTCCTGAACATTGCGTTTAAACACAACAAACATGAATATATTTCTATCTATCCATCCATCCGTCTGTCTGACATCTGATTGAACAATCAGTCTATCTGTCTATTTATCCGTCCATCCGTCTGTCTGTTGTATTTATGTCTATATGTATGTGTAGATCAGCAGACATGCAGTCAGACAATATATAGATAGTGTTGTGTTTTAATCTGGACATAAAAGACAGTTTGCATGTTTGAAAAGAGTGTTGAACTCAGCGTTCAGGACATCATGATAAATGTGCTGACTGCTAAAAACAAAGTGCATTATTTAACACTTGGAATTCAGCCAACAATAAATCCAACAAACCACTCTCTTTGCATTGGAATTTCACCAGGTGACATCACTGTTTGTGTTGGCTTTGAGATCTACCACTAGGTTTACAGCATTTGTGGGAGTAAGCATTTTATTTGATTTATTAGAAGTAAGGTCTCACAATAGTTCCGTACGGGAACACCAGCATATCCAATTATAAGATCCATTGCTTTATGGATTAAGTTCCTTTTAAGCCAAGGACACTGTCAGATTTATAGCACTGTAAAAATGTATCCTTCACAAGACATAACCATGGGCTTGTGTCCCACAATCAGACCTGCATAGACCTTTCAGTGGGAAATGTCCACATATGTCACTGCTAAAACGAAGGCTTGGTTAATCTGTAGTCAAGAAACTATAGGGGTTGCATGCATTTCTTTACAGTCAGTTTCTAAGATAACCTCAGTCCATAAACACATTTTATTGATATAGTAAAGGTAAAAAAACTGATCCTAGCTCTGATTTGTTTCCAAAAGTGCTGATAACATCACACTTCAAAAATCTGCATTGTACTGAATTACAGTCTTCCTGTTTTCCAAAAGCCAAAAATTAAGTGGACATGGGTGCACATCCCTTACCTGAGGCTGTGCTTTTGAAGGGGTTACTAGGAGACAGAACAGGCTGGGTGCAACTGGCTGTAGAATTGAACGGGTTTGGAAAATCTGGAACAGAGAGAGAAAAAAGTGTGGTTATGTGTCGCACACTGCAGAAGGTCTCTCATTAGCACAAGTTGTACTTTGGATCCAATCCCTGTTTTGACTTAATTATTGTGAACTTGCAGATGTTTCCATCTCAGAGACTTTTTGCTATAAGATCATCCAAATGTTGAGTGTCACCCCCAAGCTATGGTTCTGTTTAGAAAATCTCTGGGAAATGGGATAATTCGGTATCTATATAGTTCAATCTAATATAACTTGTTTACACAAAAATAACTGCTTTAAAGAC
Organism: Sinocyclocheilus grahami; assembly: GCF_001515645.1. Taxonomy (NCBI): domain Eukaryota; kingdom Metazoa; phylum Chordata; class Actinopteri; order Cypriniformes; family Cyprinidae; genus Sinocyclocheilus; species Sinocyclocheilus grahami. Next base: position 1,088,093 of record NW_015505379.1, read on the forward strand.
TAAGTTAAAGTTGAAACCTGAAAGGCAATGCCTACTGTACATCAGAATCAGTTCTGGACTGGCTAACTAGATGAAATACGGAATACTTCTCTGAATTGCTCACATGCAAATGTCTGAGATCCAGAGGTGGCCTCTGGAACACCTGGAGAGCTGCAAAAGAGAGAAAAATAGAGTGAGGGAAACTAAGGAAAAGACAATACACTAGTTCACAGAAATGCCATTAACAAATATTTTAATGTGGGTGGGGAGATATTGTTTTTCTATTTAGTTTTGGTTTATGTGTAATAACTTCTATTTTAATTAAAGTTTTACCTTGCAGGGGTGGAACTGGAGGACAGTCGGTTACTAAAGAGGGTGCTATACTGAGGGGGTCCTTCAGATGGAGCTGTTGTAATGGCTACAAAAGAGTAAAAGAGCCTGACAAATCTACATACTGTGTGTAGCAACAAAAAGTTTTACATTATTTGATATACTGAGATAGGCGTAATAATGTTATAAAGAAAAAGGCACAGATAATATCCATAACATTATTTCTTACCTGTGACAGGTGTGTTGTCTGACAACACTTTATCAAGCTGTGATAAGGCTTCATACTTATCCTGAGTGACAGGGGGTGGAGCAGCAGAACTTAGAGTGTTGTGGGCGTGGCTTAGACCCCCAAAATCCAAACTCAGTGATTTAGGAAAAGCTCTAAATGGAGCTCCACCCCCAGTTGACAGAGTGCGACCTGTACCAATCAGAAAATCTATCAGTGATGATATTCAAAATTATTTTGCAGTTAGTGCTGCTTTTGTAAACTAAAGCTACTAAAGCTATTTTCATGAACTGAAATAAAGCTGAAATAAAATATAAATATTATATGAAACCCTTAAACGGAAATTAGAAATGTTGCCGTGGCAACTAATTGAAATAAGTTCAAGTTAAATCACTACAATTACTAAAGCTAAAACTGAAATAAAAATAAATTAAACCTTAAAAAAACTAATAAAAATCCTAAAACAACATATCAAAATTACTAAAATGTAAACTAAAATTAAAATAACAATCTAAAATATAATAAAAGCTCATTCTACATGTTAATAAATACTAAATTAGTAAGACACTGTTTGAAATGTATGAAAAATATTTTACCTTAATGCGTTAGGTTTTAAGATTTAAGAATGTAACATCTACATTTTTTCCCCATACATTCTGAAAAGTGTCTAAATCTTAAACATACACATGTTCAGATTCAAAGGAAAATTTCAGACACCCATGCAATTCTATACTATATTTGAACGTTCAAATGCCCATGCAAAACTTACTGACACAATGCTAGAGTGATGCCAAGCTGTTGCTATGCGGTTACTATGCTTGTTCTAGAAGCATCGTTCAGTGGTTGTTAAGGTATTCTGGGTGGTTGCTAGGTAGTTGCTAACTGGCCCAAGTCAAAAGGTCTCACCCCTGAGTTTCTATGATATTCTAGTCTCTAGATGTGGCTCATGACAGTCCTTTGATGTTAGTTGATAGGCTTTTTCTGTCTGTATTTATTGCCTGTGAGGCAAAAATCATATGTCCGACCACTTCGTTAAAGTAACTGCACCCCTCTCCTCAACAAGCTGCACAAGTTGTGATGATCATACATGTCCATAGCATGAAAGCATTATGTGCTGAAGTTTAATATATAAGATGATTCAAACACATCCTAGTATAACATTAATATTCCAGTATATTCTACAAATAATTCTACACATTCTTCCACATCAACAGGTTATTTGTGAGAACAGACGTGAGACAAATCAGGCGCTGGTCTGGGCTATTTTCTAAATATACCTTTACTTTAAAGCCTGTGCCTTTTTCATTATCAAAGAGCAGGTCTCTCCTTGACCTGGCAGAGCTGTAATGTAGGGCTTTGAAGTAGCTGGCTGGAGCAGGTGCAGCCAGGACACATTCAATATCATTCTGTGACTTTAGCATGGCACTGCTGGTATTTAGAAAATCTGTCTGAGGTCAGTACAGTGAGAAACATCTCTGAAGCTTGGCTGAACTGGGTGACGAGCTAAGTAGCTTGTTTCACTTTACTGGCTTATATAATACTGTGGCCACAAACTGCTGAAATCCTGAATAGTCTGTATTTATCTTACTCTGAGACTAGCATGGTCATCTGATCTTGATCTAAACCATAGTCTTTCCACTGGTTTATTGTTAACAGCATTATTCCATGGGGGCTCAATTCAGCTGCAAACTTTTCCTCTGCCTCTTTCTGTTTCTTTCTCTATGATATGCTCACATATTCACAAAGATTATATATGCACACAAATGAATGCAATTTCTTTTTTTTTTCTTTGCTTGTCATGGCTGGCTCACTCAGCATTGCAGCCAGATGGTCTGAGGTATAGCTGAAGTGTCTGCATTGCACAATCACTCATAATCACATATAAAGTTTAAGCGACTTACCTAAAGTAAAGCTGTTTTTGAAAGTGCTACTTGCTGTGAAATAAAGGATAAGGGAAGGAAGATTAGATCAAATGAAACTGTTATGGCTCAATATTGAAGAAAGTATTGATGGGCAATGAATTTTTAAACACTACAGAAATGTAGATATACAGTGGGATCCATAATTTTGAGACAGCAGATTAAAATGCTTCTAATTTAATATAATGTTTCAATGCACTTCAATGTAATTTTTAAAGGGGTCATATGATACGATTAAAATTTTTCCTTTCTCTTTGGAGTGTTACAAGCTCTTGGTGCATAAAGAAGATCTGTAAAGTTGCAAAGACTAAAGTCTCAAATCCAAAGAGATATTCTTTATAAAAGTTAAGAGTCAACCACGCCTACCTAAAATGGCTCGTTCTAACACGCCCCCACATGTCTACGTCATGATGTGGGAAGATTTGCATAACGCCGCCCAAATGTTCACGCAAAGAAAGAAGGTGCAACTTTTATTCTCGCTGTAGTATTGTTGTTGCCGTGGCGAAGCGGAGTCCAGCTCGGGGTCGTCACATGTGGTTGCCCTGCGGAAGCCGGCAAGTCCCCCCACACCAGCTGGGGCAGAAGCACGACTGCGATCGGGTATCTACGGGGGTCTTCCCGGCGGGAAGAGCACCAACCGATGAACAGGTTCCACTTCAGCCTGTAAGCGTGTCTGGTAGACGGGGCTCTAGCTGAAGCGATGGTGTTTACTACCGCTGGAGGTAGCCCACCTAGAACCTCCGCGTCCCGTCCAGGGACCATAAGTGGAGATTCCACAAGTCTGGACGCGGGTGCCAGAGGGTGCCCCCTCTCTGAGAAAGGAGATCCCTCCTCAGAGGAATTCGCCAAGGAGGGTCTGTCGCGAGGAGCATCAGTTCGGGGAACCATGTCCGACTGGGAAAATATGGCGCTACCAAGAGAACCTGCTCCTCGTCCTCCCTGACCTTGCACAGTGTCTCTGCGAGAAGGCTCACTGGGGGAAACGCATATTTGCGTAGGCCCCGAGGCCAGCTGCACGCCAGTGCGTCCGTGCCGAGGGTCCCCTCGGCCAGGGAGAAAAACAACTGGCAATGGGACGTGTCCGGGGAGGCAAATAGGTCTACCTGAGCTGACGTGAGAGCTCGTCGGCTGCACGATTGAGCTCGCCTGGGATGTGAACGGCGTGAAGTGACCTCAGATGCTTCTGACTCCAGAGGAGGAGATGGCGGGCGAGTTGCGACATGCGACGGGAGCGTAGACCGCCCTGGTGGTTGATGTACGCAACGGTCGCAGTGCTGTCCGTACGGACCAGTACGTGCTTGTTGTGTAGCAGCGATTTGAAGCGGCGCAGAGCCAGCCATACTGCTTGCAACTCGAGGCAGTTGATATGCCACTGCAGTCGGGGCCCCGACCAGAGCCCCGCAGCTGCATTCCCATTGCACATGGCACCCCAGCCCCTGGCAGAGGCATCTGTTGACACAACAACATGCCTGGACACTTGCCCAAGGGACACCCCTGTCTGAAGAAAGGTAAGATCTCCCCACGGGCTGAGGGTCTGACGGCAGAACGGGGTAACAGAAACCCGGTAAGAAAAACAAAAACAAACGGAAACATAATATTTTCCACCCGGCCCTCCTCCGGGGGAAGGAGTGGTGCAGTCACCATCTCCTGAAGAGCACGTCCCTCCACCTCTGGGTTGCCCGTCTAAGCAGACAGAGAGGCTGCAGCCGGCGGTGGGGTGCAGACAGCATCAGACCGCCGGGGTAGGATGTGTCGAAACGCCTCCGTCTGCTTCTGCGCGGCGGAGAACTGTTGGGCAAAGCCCTCCACCGCTTCGCCGAATAGGCCGGCCTGGGAGATCGGGGAGTCCAGGAAGCGATGCTTGTCGGCCTCCCTTATATCCGCCAAGGTCAGCCATAGGTGGCGCTCCTGGACCACCAATGTGGACATCGTCTGACCCAGGGCCCGCGCCGTGACTTTCGTCGCCCTAAGCACGAGGTCTGTTGCCGTGTCGCAGTTCCTGCAGCACACCTGGGTCAGCATCACCCTCGTGCAACTGCTTCAACGCTTTGGCCTGGTGGACTTGCACGCATGGCGTGCAGGGTGGAAGCGGCCTGTCCAGCAGCACTGTAAGCCTTAGATGGAACCATCAGATGGAGGCAGGAAACGACCACATCCAGAAATGCACGGTGGGAAGCCATCTTTAAAAAGATGCCCATCGCTCGTGAAGCTCTTTTAGAAATTGCTCTTTTAGAAGGAAACACACTCTTTTAGAGAGAGCACTGAAGCGCCCAGGGGAGGTCGCGGCGAGACCGCAGAATGGAAGCTGCAGCCCGCCGAGGTTTCAGCAGCCTGGATGGCAACCCCTGCTGATACGCCGTCACACCAACGCCAGCTGTTTCTCTAGAACACTCGTGGAGATTCGTCCTGTAGAAGGCTCGGCTCCGAAGCGAAAAGCTGATGTGCGTTTGCACGTGCTCTCCTTTTATACCCGCGCTGCGGGGCGGGGTGCGCGTGGCGAAACACGCACGTCAACTGTCATTGGCTTGTTTAGTTAACACTCGAAGGTGATTGGGCTCTCGGGCGAGATCCCAATTCGTCAGTCACGACTGACGTAACGTAGAATGTGACTGACTGAAAGGGAACAATAATGTACAGTATGTGGAAAATAATGTGTTTTTTGAACCTTAAACCGCATAAACACATTTCATTACACCAAATACACAAAATAATGTTCTTTTAAGCAACATCATATGACCCCTTTAAATGAAAAGTCTAACTCTAAAATGTACATGAATTTCATTGTTTCATATTATTTACACAGTCAATGTCACACATTTGCTTACAATTGATTAGTGGCTTATAAATAATGCAGAATTTTAAATACTACTCTCTAATCTGAATTATATTAAATATATTATTTTCAAATTTAGATCATAGCTTACTTTTAAATTTAAGTCATAACATTTAAAACAAAACTCTTTTGTTTCAAGTGTTTCAAAAACATATTTATTTCTAGGTTTAAATAAAATGAAACCCCAGATTTTCGATGTGGACTTTTGAACCCCATTTTATACTTCACAGATATGTATTTTATGTGATAGACACAATACGTGTGTGTCTTTGTGTACCTGAAGGACGTGGAAGGGCTGGAAAGGAGGAGGGATGATTCTGGTGCCCCATTCCAGAAGAAATCGTTCCTGGTCTCTGTCTCTCCACACCACTTAACAATGTGTCTTAGATAGAGAGAGGAACAGACAATAAAACGTTTAAATAAAAATGAAAGAATAAATCATAGTCTAATGATGACTCATGGTACAGTACATCTGTGTTAATAATCAGAAGAGGGAGGTAGACAAGACAGAAGGAGGGGGAAGAGAGGACAGGAAAAGTGGAAGAAAAACAGATTGAGGAAAGGAAAGCAGATGGGTAAAGAAGAGAGTCTGAAGGCTGTACCTTTAATGGGATGATCTCTGAAGCTCTGTGAGCGAGTTGGTCTGGCAGTGAACCCCTCAGTACAGCTATCAGCTGGGGAGACAGCAGGAGCTCTGTCCCATATTGACAACTGGGACTGGGACTGGGACTGGGACTGTGGGAATACACACACTCGGTATTAAAAATCAGATCAGCACCCTCGGTGTGACACATTTTGGGGCTGGTTTTCAGATCAGAGATGAAAGCATGTTAAGGCTGGAATACTTTACATGACTTTTAAAATCTGAACAGACTTTTAAAACACTGTGCATCATACACTTACCGACTTTGTAAATAGTGACAATAGAAAAACTGGTCATCATACACTACACTGAGGATCACTCACTACCAACTTTCAAGTTGTTCCGATCACAACAATCTCATGCAGAAACATGTGCCTTATTGCTAAGAGATGCATGACAAATGAAAACAACATGTGTTCTAAAATCGTCTGAAAATATCAAACATGTTTGATATCCTCCAACTGGACAGAATCATAGTCTCAAGCTAAAAAATCAGAGTATGTGAACATCATACACTATGCGATTCTCTATGAAATCTGTCAACTCAAATCTGCGGACTGGCTCTGACTTTTGGCAACTAGCGTCAACTTCTCCAGACTGTAAATCGGCGGAAAATCAGGGCAAAAATCATGTAGTGTATTCCAGGCTTTAGAGAGCTCGAAACACAACCCTCTTTGACTCTTACAGTTCAATTCACTACCAGAAAAAATGTTGCGATTTTAGAATTTTGTTCATGTCATTACATTTGTTTAAAGCATAAGAAAAAAAGTGGAAAAATACGATTTTTGAAAAATTATATTTTATTTATTTGTTATGCTATGTCCTCTATAGAGGAAACCAGGACTCTTTTTTTATTAATAAGACATGAATAGACATGAAAAGGCAAAAACAGTGGGATTTTTAATTCACCAATCAATTTTTATTTTTACACCAAACTTTGTATAAAGATGATTCTGAACTATGTTATGAAATATATAACAGAATGATTTGATATACCATTTAGCTTTATGCAGTGTGTGTGTAAAATGGCCTTAAACAGGTTTTCTCATTATATACAATGTATCTATACACTGCATCTAATTTGCATATGAATGTTTTTGGTGCAACATGCCATAATGAAAAAAGAAGTGTAATAATGGGAGTAATATTTGGCAAGATTTTCATAATAATATTGTAGCGTCTCGACCAATCTGACACACTAATTTTAATTTGATTTAACAAATCAATTATTCATTAGGTTAACAAATCGTCACAGTCCCCTCACTCAATTAACTGGATGCCAGGATGTCTGCTGAACACCAGGCGCTCTGGTCACCATGACAACTAATCATGATATCACTGGTTTTATGACCCCCCAGGAATGTGAGAAGGATAGCCCACTCTTGTCCCAAGGAAAAGCAGAGTAGAAATGGACTGTGTTCTAGTTAATTCATAGAAAAAACGTTATTTGAATGAACACACATATTTCTTCAGGCCATTGAGTATATTATTGTCATTGTGTATTTTGTCTATTTAATAGGAATTATTGATATATAATTTCTTTCCCTATTCACTTGTTGTGTCTCCCAAAATCCATAGTAAACATGCTTTTAGTCCTGGTGTCCTTTACAGTGGACATGTATGAAAGCGATGTCCTGTTTCGCAACAGAAAGTCATATATTTTTTTAAATCCCATAACATTTTCCTGAGATGTTGATTTATGACAAACAATTTGCAAATTGGCCAGATTTAAATGATCATTACAAAATATTGTCATATTTAAAGTAATAGTAATAGTAGTAATTATTGAGAATAATAATAATAATTATTATTATTATTATTGTTATTAATGGAAAATAAATTACATTTTATTAACATAACGGCCAACATTTTTGCTCTGTTGGTCTAATAATAATAATAATAATAAATTGATTCTCATTTATAATAATAATAATAATAATAATAATAAATTGATTAAACCAATATACAAAATAAATTTGATAAGACATTTTTGAACTTTTTCTTTTGTCATTTCTCTCTCATTTTCTTATATCTATTCAAATCTTTTTTTTATTCCTGAGCTTTCCTCATTTCTTCCTCACCAGCGTGCGAGTGGGCCGGGCAGTGGGGTTCAGAGGATGTCCAGGTGGAGGCTGATTCTGAGCGGGTCCGTGTGGCGCTGGAACAGCCTGAACCCCTGGACCCCATGGTGACTCATTCACATCCCTGCGAATCTTGCTTTTAGAGAAATGCCTGGAAAAACAGACACTTCTTAGTACTGCATTCTTTGACTTTCATCTACACATAATGCAGGGAGAAAAAGCAGAATGGTTTAGGGCAGGGGTGTCCAACCCTGGTCCTGGAGGGCTACCATCCTGCAGATTTTAGCTCCAACCCGAATCAAACACACCTGAACCAGCTAATCATGGTGTTCAGGGCTGCTTGATAATTACAGACAGGTGTGTTGGAGCAGGGTTGGAACTGAAATCTGCAGGACGGTAGCCCTCCAGGACCAGGGTTGGACACCCCTGGTTTATGGCATGTATTGATCATTCAGTTTGATCCACACTGAAACTGCCTTTATGACCACACTTCTTCTCACTCACCATTTCTTTCTCTCATATTTGTCCTGCAAGAACTCTTTCAGCTTCCGTGTGTCACGTACATCAAAACAGCCATCTGTTTTGGGGTCAAATGTGAAGAGCCAGGTCCTCCTTCCAACCTAACGACCCCATAAACCAAGAACACAGTTAATCTCCTTTCAAAGCCTCATTTACAAAGTTTATACAGCCTGTTACATGCTAATCGTCATATAGCATAGAGTTCTTCCTCAAAGAAGTTTGCTATCATTTTAATGTAAAATTGAGACTGCGCACCACTATTTATAAAGCATATTGCATCTTTGTGGTTATGTTTGCAATTAACTTAAAAGCTTTATTATTACTGAACATTAATAGTTAATGTAAATCTGTCAAACAGCTACTGCTTGTTGGATTACAAGGAAACTAATATGTGTTCTAATATGATGTTTCAGAGGTACTTCAACAAATTAGACTCTGACCCAGATGCTCAGTGACATAAATTACAAAAAAAGGAGTCCAAATGCACACATTTTTAGCATAGATTAAGCTTAGATGCAATTTATCAGGCTCAGTTACGCTTTGTGATTTGTGTATGGATCAGTAGTGGTTTAGTTGTGTAGTTTTCATTTATCATTCACTTCAATGTCATCACTAGCATTGATATTTGCTGTGCCTGTCTGTTCCTTCTTAAACTCAAAGTGCTTTACTGACAGTAAGAGGAGGAATGAGTCAGATGCATTTTTTGCCAGTGTTATACAAGCAACGGCACATGCACCCTCTGAGCATTCAGAGTTGTCTTCAACAGCAATGAGCAAGAATCCTGTAGTGCCAATCGTGGGTGTGAATGTGAGTATGTGTGTGTTGGTTGGGGAGTGAAAGAGCAGTGTCTGCACTTGAACCCCATTCAGATTTGCTCACACACTCATGGGAAAACCCCAGTACTAAAAAAAATCTATATATTATTCTGTGCCCACACACCATTTAAGCACAGATGATTTAACACAAAACTTAATAGAGGCTCTTGGTGTCAAGCTATCCAACATTTGCTCAATGCACTGCTAAGTTAGCCTGGTTTTGCAGTTTATATGATGGAAGGCATCAAGTGTTTTTAGTCTTTCATTTCCATGGATGGACTAGGTAATTTTACATGCACATACACTGTGCATGTACAGCCAAATATAAACTACGCAAGTCTATCCCTTACACATGTGGTATTCTCTATTAATAGAATTCAGAGTATGTTACATATGAGGTTGTTCATGGTTAAAATGAGACAATATACAGTATGTCTATGCAAAATATGTTCTATATTTGTGTGTTTATATTTATATTTAATTGAGACTTTTTTGTGGCTTTTATATTGTTATTCCGTTTTAGCACTATATATCCTTTATATATGTTTGCATATATATTTCCCCATAAGGTTCCCATTTAATTTTAGTCAGTGTTGTGCAAAAAATGGCTCACCCTCTTTCTGACCTTTATTTATATATATATATATATATATATATATATATATATAAGTATTAAGTATATACTTAAGTCTCCTATGTAAACGCCTTCTTTGCATGAGTAACAGTTCAATGCAATATTTATTTTGAGCTTTGGGTTTACCGTTTAGTCCAGGGGTCAGGAATTTTTACCATTATGATGGCAAAAAATGTTTCCCCATTGAGTTTCATTCAAAAGTAACCCTTTATTCTGATTCTGACATTTTTTCCAAGCAATTATCTATAATTATGACCATTTGTATTTGATTATGTAATATGGTATATGATAGGATATAGAATTTAAAATATTAATTAACATAATGATTAATGCGACATATATTAACAAGCAATAATGTGTTTTTTTTTAATCAGGCACCAAATAGAGAACACTTTATTTACTTTGGGGTCCAAGAAGGATATAATTTTGCACAACACCAATACAAATTTGCCAACTTGTATGACCTCTAAAATAAAAGGCAAGTGGTTACCAGCATCACTTATGTACTTGTAGACCTGTCATTCACCTCGTTCCCATGGTTTTGCAAAAACTCCACTTCCTGTTGGGAGAAGGTTGTCATGGAAATAGACTTAACTCTGTGGGGTGGGTTGAGCCCTCTCCTGAAACAGAAACAAACCGCAAGCACAAACTGTGTGGTTAAACACGAAATTGGGAGAAAACGTTCAATGGGTTGTCATGTATTTGAATACAAACAGGAGAAACGTGCGAGATAAACAGTGCAGGACGTGACAGGGCTGTGAACGTGAACAAGAACCTTCTGCACCCACAAATGACAAAACCGTGAAGGAAGCGTGCTGCTTTTTCTCTCTCTTTCTTTTTTTTCTTTTCTCTCCCGTGCTTGTGAAGAGCTAGCTATTAGTGTTCGTAAGTGCAGTTGCATACTGAAATCGTGTAGACCTTGCAGTAGTGCCGCTCAGTGGAATCACACCATTCCTTTGCTGACATGCAGAAGACAGGCTTATATTGATGCCGAACCTGAAATCAGGACCAAATGATACGTAACGCAAGCGAGACCGGGACACGCCTGAAAACGACAAAGTAGTAATTACCGACTGTCTTGAATGTAAACACAACTAGAGATCTCTCAAACTCACGCGGACAGCGCCGCATTGTAGCCACATGGTTTCCGGAGTTTGCTGAAGAATACGCATACAAATCTTGACATGTAATAATCACATGCATTATTACTCACAGCATCCCGGAGCATGACGTGCATACGAAGCAGCCCACGGTGATGTCGATGTAAGTCACCCCGGGTTGGTTGCACTCGAAGCAGTGCTTGTTCACTCCCGTCTGGGCGAGCTCTCGCACCTTGCGGGCGCATATCTCCTGGTTGTCCCGGTGTTTTCGGTTCGACATGCTGGTGCCCTGCAGGCGCGCGCACTCCCTGGCCCTCAAGACTGTTGTGGGGGTGCCGTTCACTCGCCCGTCGTCGCACTTTAATTCCCCCGCCGTAGTACGTTTCTTCTCACGCCTGCATTCTGAAAGCGACTATGCGGCTGGTGGTCTTCTCATGCACTTGAATTGACATGAAACGATCTAACATGCGTAGTCTCCCGTGGTCGCGACTGGCCGATCCGCCCGGGGTTTTTCCAACCGCCCTGTTTATTTATTCATTGCTGGGCGCAAAGACAATCCGATTCTCACGGGCGCGGGATCATTATTCTTCCGCGCTCTGCTGATTCCTCTCCGTTCGCACAATGTCACACCGTTAACGGCGCGCAGACTCTGCTGTTGCGCACCCGATTCTCCGATTCTGAGGAGATTGCGAACAGAAACCAAGACGAGGATGGAGGCTCTGGAAAGCGAGTAAACGCAGCGGGATAAATGGGGACTAATCTGCTTAACAGTATTTTGTTTACGATGGCTGTGTGCTCATTATTTTGTGCTTATTTATTACCAGTGTTAGGCCCTACCCAGCAACGTGAGATTTTTTATCTCGGACAAGAGTAGGGTTTATCACGCCCTTCTGTATGACGTTTGAAATCAAAAATGCTGTCCTGTCGTAAATATTAACTCTTTACACGAAGTACCCAATCAATATTCAGTGTGGACTGTGGACCATGACTGAAAAAAAAGAATGGCATAATGATCAAAACGAAAACACTTTTGATGAACTTTAAAGTGAGTGCATCCTTTTGACGCATTCTTGTATTAAGTCATATTAACGGAGACATCTCGCCTGTTATACTGATGTAATGTTGGCCTGGTTCCTGGTCTTACAATGAGTGAAAACACAGGATGCGTGAACTGCAGTGTGCAACGTCCAACCAGCAGAGGTAGCGGTTTCGCCAAACATCCGATTTAGTTGTAAGGGTCATTTCAATTTGGTTAACAGAACTGTAATCTATAAGGTCACTACCCAGATAGCACACGTACGTCTGCAAGATGTCTGTTAAAGATCGCTTCATCTGGAAAGCATCTGCTGTGTACAAACATCTGACAGTCAGTTTTACTTACATGCTAAATCATAAACATCTTAAAGACATTTTCTAAACGTCTATTTGACATCTGATAGACGTATTGCAGATGAGCAAACACTCGTGTACGTCTTGCAAATGTAAATGCAGACGTCTGATAGACGTCTCCATGATGTACGTGTGCTATCAGGGTACAGTTCCCTTACCAAAAAGTAGTATACTTCAAGTTTATTTTAGTAAGTATACTTAAGTAAAGTTCAAGTATATTTTTAAGTATACTTTATGTAGTAAGTCTACAAATATCAGTGTACTAGTAGTATACTTGTAAGTGTACTATTTCAGTACTCCTTGGGACTAAATTGGCCCACTTTCTAGTATATAAAAGTATACTTTTAAGTATACTTTAAGTATAACAGTAGTAAACTTTGAGTACACAACTAGTTTACATCAAAATGTTTCGTTTGTACTGCAACTATACTAAAAGTGAACTTATAGGTATACTGATAGTTTTCTAATTAAATACTTGTAGTAGCATTTTTAGTACACTTTGAAGTATAGTCGTAAACTACTAGTTTAGTAGTTTTATACTGCAAGTATACTCGTAAGTTTTCTTTAAGTGAACTTTACATCATACTTGAAGTATACTACTATGTCCTTATTTAGGTATTAATTTGTATATATTTTCTTATATGAATATCTGAACATACAAAACACCAAAAGAAAGAACAGGGTATCTGCTTGTAAACAAAAACATTTTATTCTAGCTTCATGCATTCTTTTTTTAAACGCTTGAATGAGGATACGTTTCATAAATAAAAAATAAAGAAATAAACAACATTTTGAACAAAAAGCTGAAAAAAGACTATGAATTGGATTCAGAATGATAATCAAAACGTAGATAAAGTCGATCATTACATTTAGTCATTTAGCAGACGCTTTTATCCAAAGCGACTTACAAATGAGGACAATAAAAGCAGTCAAAACTAACAAAATAGCAACAATATTTAAGTGCAAATGACAAGTCTCGGTTAGCCTAAGGCAGTACACGTAGCAAGGTGTGTATATATATATATATATACACATATATATATATACATACACATATATTATACACACATACATACATGTCATTATTACCTCTTCATTGGTCGACATTTTATTCCACAATGTTACATAGATTTGATGCTGTTTTATGTCTGATGATCGTTAGAATACATGTGGAAGCATCTGTTGTTTCGGTTTCTTCTTCACTTGTGTTTTTTGGAAACTCTGTACAGAATGTGTACTAACGCCCTCTACAGCAAAACAATGAAAACACGGATTCTAGGAACACAAGTATAGCTCAAATATATTTAGACTTTTTCTAAGTATAAATCGAGTATACTTAAATGTCATTTTAAGTATATTTCTGAGAAGTACATAAAGCCCATTTCTGAGAAGTACATAAAAAGTAGACTAAAAGTATACTTTACTATTTTTAGTTTAAAAGAAGTATACTAATAGCACACTTGAATAAACTTATTTTTCGTAAGGGTTGCCATATTTCCGAGGGTTTCTGCAGGTCTTAAAAAGACTTCATTCAAAGTGAGTTTAAAACGAGAAAATATGTCTGTCAATGAAGTATGAAAATGTATTTTCCCTTTGAACTAATTAGATTTTTATGAGCCTATTGGTAGATATTTGTTCTTGCTTTAATCATAAATCTACTTAGTTTTTTTATCAGTTTCACAGAAAACAAGGCTTCTTGTCTTATATAATTTTGCTTATCAAGTAAATGTATCTTGATTTAAGAATATTAAGACACTTGCACTGGAAAACAAGAATTTCTGAGGAAAAACAAAGTTTGCAGTGTGTTCAGGAGGGTGTAAAAGTTATTTCCATATTCTCTAGTGGTTGGGAACACAGGTATTCAAGCCTCAATAATTTTTTCACAAATTAAAAAGTAATGGAAATGTAATCTGTTGGAAGTTGTATTTTTTTACTTGAACGTTGTAACAGGGCTGATGAGACGCGAGACGTGCGGATCCATGTGCAAGCTTTATTTACAGCAGAGAGGTCAGAAACACAGGCACGGTCGAACAATGGCAAACAGGTATATGGCGGGCAAGACACAAGAATAATCCTAGCTAGCGAAGGTCAACGCTCGGCAAACAGAATCAAAAGGGCGAGACCACAGGGATAAATCCAGGAACACAGGAAAAGGTCCAGGCATGGGCAAACAGTCCAAATGGCAAAACGACAGGGCAATCCAAAAACAAAGGCAGCGATATATACACGGGAAGACAGGCAAGGCAAGACTAGACTAAACTAGGAACTAAGAAAAAGACAAAACTAAGACAATAAACAGGCTCCGTATAGCAGCTAACACTAGGAGAGTGGAAAATGCAGAACAATACTAGAGACCAAACAGGACATAAACATGGAATGGCTTGGTAAAGTAGCTAACACTTGGAGAGTGAAAAACGCTAGACAATACTCGGCAGTGAGAGAGAGGAAGTCCATGGCTTATGTAGCATGTCTGATTGGATTCAGCTGTGTGTGTGTGATCAGTGCATTCAGCTGTGTGTGTAATCAGTGCAATGGTTGATGGGAAA
This sequence comes from Sinocyclocheilus grahami, assembly GCF_001515645.1. Taxonomy (NCBI): domain Eukaryota; kingdom Metazoa; phylum Chordata; class Actinopteri; order Cypriniformes; family Cyprinidae; genus Sinocyclocheilus; species Sinocyclocheilus grahami. The sequence continues at coordinate 1,103,107 of NW_015505379.1, forward strand.
TGCAGTCCAGGGTGATGTGTAACAGTCTGTGTGGTGTGAGAGTCAATGTAATGGGAGAAGGGTGACCTCTGATGGCAAACAGACGGAAGTTCATGGACCGGATTCGTGACAAACGTGTTGCTAAATTTCTAAAATGTTCAAAAACTAATTTTTTGCTCCATAGACACTTACATTTAGGACATTGATGTATTGTGTTCCCTTCCATTTATTCTGTAATTGTTTTTTTTTACTTGGTCTTAAAAAGGCCTTTAAAAAGTCGTAAATTTATCTCAATAAAACCTGCAGAAACCATTTTTGTTGTTTCGATATGAATTAGTTTATTATTATCAGAGCTGGGTAGATTATACAAATTGTAATCTGCTACTGATTCCAAATTACATGACAAAAATTGTAGTTTGTAACATAATCCATTACATTACACATTTCAGGTAATATAATCAGATTACTTTTAGATTACTTTTGACCTTACTCAATTATCACATTGATTTAAATAAGAAAATCTTGCACCGTATTGATATAAAAATAAAAAATAAAATATATGTATTCCATTCATTGAAATTAACAACATAAAATGGATTCAACATTACATTACGTCAAGGTTTTCCAAACTGGGGTTTGTGAAGGAACTGCAGGAGGTTTGTGAGTTTAACAAAAAGTTAATCATTAATTAAATCATAAAAATGTACAATTAAAATAAATAATTTTAAAATAACATAAAAAGAAATAAAACACTTCCTAAAAAATTAATTGTTTTATTTGTTTACCATATCATGTGACCATTAACCAGAGAACCGTGAACATGCAAATATGATACTTAATATTTATTTAAAAATTTTACTTAAGTAAATATATTATTTGAAAGATGTTCAGATGACAAAAAAAAGTTTGGGAATGCCTGCATAAATAAGAAAGAATGTGAATTTGTGCATTTTAATGTGTTTGAAAGACAAATTCCTTCCAAAGACATTGTAATAGATGGTTAAATAGCCTACTAGGTGATAATTCAAATAAAAATTAATTTTGTTCATCAGTAGTTAAATCAATGTTGAAACACTTGAAATGATTTGTGTAAATCCAGTGGTCAAATGCTGTGTAGCCATCTGACAAGTCACCGATCTCTGTGTGAATGTCCACAAAACTGGAAGACTTTCTGAGTGTATATAAGCGGTATGTTTTAGAAAGGAACATTGAAATCAAGGAGAATTGATGAATTATGAATAATTTATTGCTATTGTGTGAATAATATGTAATCGTGTAATCCATTAAAAAGTAACTGTAGTCTGATTACGAGTATTTTAAAATGTAATTTAATCTAATTACAAGTACTTCATTTTTGGAATCTGATTACATATTCCAGATTGCATGTAATCAGTTACTACCCAGCTCTGACTATTATGCTAAAATGTGAAAAATGAGTAGCAAGAGTAGACTTGCTACTACTTTGTTTACATCGAGAGAGAGAGAGAGAGATCAGTGTTGGTAAAGTTTTATTTAGCCTACATATGTACAGGCGTACGATTGCTGCATGGGATTATTTTAAATTTACATCTCTTGACTCGCAGTTTTTGCTTGTGTTTTGGTTTTTGCTTGATTTCTTTCACTGCTGTCAGGTGGGGCTTACTTATGAACAACAGGTTTAACCGGGACAAGTATGTATAAACTGCTAGCAGATTTAGTGACAAAAGCTGTGTGGCTTTGTTGACACGTGATGTAGAAACTGTGGGGAACACTCCCTGAAAAACCCTTCATATGAAATTGAGATGTAGAGGAATAGTCATTCACTTGTCTTTTCCCTATGAAATCAATGACTAGGCTATATGAGACTAAATCAAAATGCTTAAAACAAGGTATCTTTTTCAGGTCACCTAAAACATAAACAATAAGTACTAACATTAGAAGCATAATAAATAAGCGTTAATCTCTCTTGAAAACAGCTAATCCACAGCCTGCTTTCATTTGTTGGTGCACCAGAATCCGAAACCCGGAAATAATGTGCGCTCGCTCGAAGTGGGGTGGACCAACTGTGTGGCAAATTCAAGAGCGCAAAAAAAAAGTTCTCCTGCGAAGTGCGAACAAGCATGCTGTTTGATGACTTGAAGCACATCTCGATGTATAAACTACGAGCCTATGGACTAATAAAAGGAAGAAACGCGCAGAATGGAACGTGTAATGAAAGAGCGCTCGTGAACATTTAGAAAGAGATGAGGCCATAATTATCGGTACGGTTTAGCCTACTTAATTTTCTTTTACCAGTACTCGTTCTTTTTGTATTTATATTATTGACAAACTGTTATCATTTTATTTTTATTTCCGTGACTCGTCGTTCAAGTGAATTAGCTACCTGGAAAACACAAACTTGGGTTTAGTTTTGAAAAGATGCTTTTCGCTTTCACAAGGCAACACCCGACTGACTGGTATTTATAGCGAAACCATCCAATGGAAACGACTGGTTTAAGTCATCTCTTCTAAACGATTCCTGATGTTGTCAGGAGCACCAGTGCTCTCACAGCGTTGGACGTTTACAGCATAAAGGAACTCTATTAGGACAAACCACATAAAGAACTGTGAGGAATTCAAAGAACTGTTCGCATCGACTCTGTTCTTTGTAATTCCCAAAATGACTGTCAAACTGGATTTTGAAGAATGCCTGAAAGACTCCCCGCGATTCAGGTAAGCTACTTGTGATTTCTTTCATATCACTGTGAAAATATTTAACAACACAAAATAATGGCAAAAAATAATATCGACTGCACATTGTAGGCCTGTATTAATAGCCTGCACAGTTTTATTAATTTTTTTATTTTTATTTTTTTACAAAAGACAGGTCACGTGCACCACAAAATGCTAAACTTAACTGACATGTGCAGAAGGCTTGACGTAGCAGGTTTCTTTCCAAGCAGTTCCAGGATCAGGTCAATGGGTTCAGCTTAATGATTTTGGCCCGGGCGTGCTTGATTAAAACTGATCTCAGATCAGCGTTGAATGTCGCCGCAACGGTCAGTGTAGCGCACAGCACTGGAAACAATTTGCGTAGGTCCCATAGAGAAGGAATGAATGGGATGATGATTAAATGTGGACAGTAAGAGGGGGTTTTTTTCATCGTGTTAGCTCTTTTTGACCATTCACATTAATATATAAATAGTTTCGATATTATAATCAGGATATAAAGTTTTAAAATCGCTATAGCCTATGTGTAGTAAACGTTTCTTTCTCTGGCTTGACTGTAGATTTAGTGGGCAGCATAATGGAAAGTTTGAGTGCCATGTTTTAGTGGCTGCAGAGGGAACAGACTCAGGGTGTAGTGAGTTCAAAAATTAGGTCATCGCCACTTTTTACTTGCATAACAGTCATTCTTGAGAAGTGGGACAAACCAGGGTGCAAAATTGAAAAAATAAAACCTTGTACTCAGACAAATGAAACTACATTTATGTATCTTATATGTACTAAGCTACTGAGCTATGCTTTGATACAACCTCCCAGCTTTTCTCTTTTTTAACAAAATGTGCTTTTTTTATTATCTTGGACTGTGTAATATAATTTCAACTTTATCTTTAATAGCATTCAAGATATTTTTAACATTTTAAAAACACATTCTCGTGTTAGCAGACAGATTACACTTTCACATGTGACCAACAATTCCACAACAATACTGATAAACAAACACAATATCCTTTTTCATCTGTCGTGCGGATCTAAACATACAGAACATGTGGAACTCGTCTACACCAAATGCACAGCCGTGCATGGGCGCTTTTGACCTTCATGCACAAAAAGCAACTGAAAAGAAAAAGTTTGCATAAAGGTGTAAGAAGGCCACTGACACTAAACACATTCGAGGCCTAGTTTACTTCAGACTGCGGCTGCCTCTGGTTGCAAAGTAATGGCTGGGTAGTGGTGGGGGAGCAGGAAGTGAGACGAGAGAGATACTGAAATTATAAACAGGAGACAGGAAGTGTGTTTTAGGGGTGGATTGCTTCGCAAACTACAACTTTTTCTTAAATACACACACACACATTTATGCACAAAAAAAGTGCATTTATTATGAGTAAACATACATGTAAGCTCACATTACACATTAAGTCTGGAATACATGATAGATTTTAAAAGACTAGGCATCATACATGTGCCAACTTTGTAAATACAGAAACTGGGCATCATAGACTAAACGACTGAGGATCACACACTACCAGACATTCAAATCATTTCGACCACAACAAACTCACGCAATAACATGCACCTCATTGCTAAATGTGTTTAAAAATCAGCTCAAATGTGTCTGATATCCCCCGACCGGATAGAATCATAGTCTGAAGCTAAAAAGCTAAAAGGTCTGTGTTATTTTCTGTGAAATCTGTCAGCTCTGAAAAATGGCTCTGACTTTCGTCAACTCATCTAGACTGTAAATTGGGGGTGACCATGTAGTGTTTTCTAGCCTTTACAAATTTAGCAAATTTTCTAAAAAGTCCATTTATTTGAACATTGTTTGTAATATTATGTTCCTCAGTTACTATTTCTGTAAACATGTTAACATGAATGTAACAACAGTTACATTCTGTTAAAACTTTAATAAAATTTTGCTTGAATATAAGCATCTTATTTCTATGTCTGTTTGAACTGTATGTGTGAAAAAGCGGGAAACCACAAAGAGCTGAGCTATTTTACTGTGTGTTCTACGAGAAAGTCTGATGACACACATAAGCGAAGATTCACTGATACAAACACACATTTGAATACAGATATAAATGCACACAGTATCACTGTCCCACTAATTGAAATAATAATTGTCCTCTTAATACTTCCCTTGACTAACTTGGTTGTGTTTTGTGCAAGTAAATGGTAAAAAAGTATCTGCTTTGTTTCAACAGGGCAGAAATCGAGAAGGTGGAGGTCAACGTTAATGAACTGGAGACAAGACTTGAGAAGGTGAGGGAATGCTGAAAGACTCACCATTAATTGCAGAATCACTCTGACTAATGCTCGTACTTATGAACAAACCAGCAACACTTAGATTTAAATGTCAGCACATAACTCGTTCTACTACAGACATTATTCATACCTCAAAACATGAGGCTGATTGAGGAGAAAAGTGAAAGTACTACTACTTTTCTAAGTGCTCAAACTTATGATTGTTGCCTTGCGCATGACAAAACATAAAGCATTTGAAAAAAATCCCATAGACTTATATTGACATCATATTTAGAGATTTGGGCCATAATTTATTTTTCAACAGTTTTGCATGTTCAAGCACCACACCCACTCACATTTTCTTCAGTCTCTGCTACCCATCTGATAATAAAGGGTTTTAATCTGAAAGAGTGCCATGGTCATCCTAAAGTTTTCTTTGATGGACTATTATAAACCTTAGACCAGAGAGCATCTTGACTTGCACTCTCTATTGGACTTTGCTTGAAGTCTCTGCTACTGTTTTAAGGAACTACAAAGAGGAATTGCCAATTGAAAAGCTTTTAACCACAATCCAAGATTATTTCCCTTGAATTTATTAGACTGGCTGGTTTCAAACCACAGAGACCTACTATTCATCTCATGAAAATTTGTTAAACAATTGCTCACAAAATTAGTTTATAAAGGGTTTTGTAAGGTTTATGTGTATGTTATGCTATGAATAATATTACATTATTTAATGTCCTGAAAAAAAAACGTGTGTTTGTGTAGTTGGTGAAACAGTGCCACACTATGCTGGATGCAGGTCGTGCCTATTGCCAGAACAGTAAGAGCTTTGTAAATGGCCTCAAAGAGCTTGGACACCACTGTTCTGAGGACCGAACCATGGGGGTAAGTGTATCAATGTATTTCAAATGAGCTTTCCTTACTGTACACAAAACCCATGTGGGCTAGCTGATACCTGAGACAGTAAATGAACATGTGATCACCCATAACAGCATCAAAATAAGAAGGAAGTGATACAACATTATCGTCAATTCCAGACCTGTACAATTACACATATGACTGTACGATAGATTCCAGAACAACAAAAATTTCCAGTGTAGTGTAAAATATGGGATGTGAAGATGTTGGATGGTTTACCTCAGGTTGGAAGCTTTAAGTATTTGAAACAAAGATTTGAAAATATGAATGTAAGTGCTAAGTGCTAAGTTGGTGGGAAGTCGTGGCCTACTGGTTAGCGAGTCGGACTAGTCGAGTCTCGTATCGGCAGGGATTGTAGGTGGGGGGAGTGAATGTACAGCGCTCTCTCCCACCTTCAATACCACGACTGAGGTGCCCTTGAGCAAGGCACCGAACCCCCAACTGCTCCCCGGGCGCCGCAGCAAAAAATGGCTGCCCACTGCTCCGGGTGTGTGTTCACGGTGTGTGTGTGTTCACTGCTGTGTGTGTGCACTTTGGATGGGATAAATGCAAAGCACTAATTCTGAGTATGGGTCACCATACTTGGCCACATGTCACTACACTTCACACTTCACTAACAGAACACGTGTGCCTAGACATTATAAAAAAAGAAAACGTACCACATATAAATGACTGTTCAAAAGTTTGGTAAAAAAATATGGCCTTGGTGAGTATAAGAGACTTCTTTCAAAAACAGTAGAAAATATTTGCTAATTTGAAAATGGAAAAGGAAGATCCTGTGTAGCTATATGAGTTGAAAATGAATATGAGTTAATAGAATCCTAATAGAGGCTGTGCTTCTTTCTTTCAGGAATGTTTAGAAAAGTTTTCTAAAAAGCTGTCAGATATCGTTAGTGCTCAAGAGGTGAGTCAAGTTCTTCGTTTTTACTTTTACTGTTACTACTAGCAACCAGTGTACCAGCGATCTATCTGGGGATCCTGTTCCTGTTTTTACTTTTCTTCTGGCTTGTGTCCCATTCCATGAATAATGCCTCTCTCAACAGGAGGTGATTGAAACCACACAAAAGTCTGTGAAGTTGAAGCTGCAGAATTTTGTGAAAGAGTAAGGTGTTTTCTTCCTCTGCCTCTTTACGAAGGCACATTTTCTTTTCTGTACCACTCTACCAATAATATGAAGCTGTCTGTAAACGTATGCATGAACTTTTGAGTAAGAGTAAAGAAAAATTTAGAAATCTCTAAACATTTTTCTGCATCTCTTTATTACTGAAAGAATGGTTTTATTGCAATTATTAATCTTCTCTACTGCATCTCTCCTGAAGGGATGTGAAGCGTTTTAAGGATGTACGGAAGGAGTTTGAGCGTAGCAGTGAGAACCTGGAGGCGGCACTGAGCAGGAACGCACAGGCACCACGTGGGAAACAACATGAGGTGGAAGAAGCCAGCAATAACCTCCTGAATGCACGCAGAGCCTTCAGATCAGGGGCACTGGACTATGTGCTGCAGGTACACACATATACTTCCATATACAGTGGCCTCAAAATGTATTTGGACAGTTGTGTCACATTTAAATGTATAAATAAATATCTTTGCATTATTGCACTTTTTCTTGTATTATGCTACGTGTGCTTATGTATTTTTCACATTTTCTTTCCTCCTAACTAGATTAATGTCATTGAGTCCAGGAAGAAGACTGAAATTCTAATGGCAGTATGTGTCATGATGTAATATATATAATTGGGAATCTTATTATAATGATCAGGACTGAGTGGTAACTTACAGTCACTCTTGCTTGTGTGTTTGCCTTCTGTGTGAATGTCTGTCAGATGCTTTCTCTTATGGAGGCCCAGGCGTTGTTCTTCCAGCAAGGCTACCAGTCACTCACAGAACTGGAAAACTACCAAAAGCAACTGAGTGATGAGGTAAGAAATTTGTCTGTCGGTCTGTCTATCTATCCATCTATCCATCTATCTATCTACAGTGGGTACGGAAAGTATTCAGACCCCCTTAAATTTTTCACTCTTTGTTATATTGCAGCCATTTGCTAAAATCATTTAAGTTAATTTTTTTTCCTCATTAATGTACACACAGCACCCCATATTGACAGAAAAACACAGAATTGTTGACACAGCTGATATGTATGCCAAAAGCATGTGAAGCTGCTTGGACACATGACTGAAAAAAGAGGAAGGAAGGTGGGAAGGGAAAAGTGTGAAGTACCAATTAGGACAAATGCAAGTATTACTTGGAGGGGAAAACATATCAAATTGATCATATCGTAGAGTAAAAAAATTCAGAAGTGTACATTTTGAATTGAAAAAGAGGACAGAAGGTCTAATGACAGGAATGTGATGGCACAGTTAGAGATCACATGATGGCCCATCATGACAGGAAGTTTTCTGCCAGAGTGAGCAACAACAGGAAACAGTATGTATCACACACGGTTTATGTGTGTTGGCAAACTCTTCTGTGCTTGCAGAACTGTAAAATTGCTTGAAAAAATAGCAAACACCAACCAATTTTACAAACACCAATTGAAGTTGGTGGACTTAATTCTCACATGCAAATTCTAAGATCTGTTTTCTTTTAATTCTACTGACAAGTTACTTGAGATCAAAAAGAGCTCATTTGATGTTTAAAAGTTATTGAAGATTCATGTATTTATGCAGCAATGTTTTAACACGTGTAATGACTAGATGTTACTGAGGAGCATGAAGTTGAAATGTAGAAGTCTTAGAAAGGAAACTTACTCACCTTCTACTGGCCCGTGAAAACCACAAAACCTTCTCATAGCTTCCTGTAAGCACAGGATATGGTGAAAAGCTTAGCGATACAAATGTCAAGAGAGATCTCTAGAGCCTGTTCGTAGCAGTGATGTTCATTAGAGCAATATACAGATTCAAAATGAAAAAATCGAAACATTGTTGGGATAGAGGAACAATTTAAAATTAAAGCTGTAATCAGTGTTGAAAGGGCCCTCGCACCCAGAGCCACCTCCACCCGGTGGCCTTAGGAAAACAGTGAACGCTGGGCAATATGCATTTAAAGTGGTAAATATAGGAGGAATATGCCAAAGTCCATTTATATGTGCTAAACTTGACTATAACTGAATATTGGCATGTAGATGTCTTCAGGCCAGGACTTTTATCAAACATGAAGTTTGGTGCAGATTGAACATGGTATATGAGTTAGTGTAAAGCATGACATATCCTGTTGCCAACAGGTGACGCTATGATTATAACTGAATATTGGCCTTAAGATGTCTTCACAAACAAGAAATTGACGACAGATTGGACATTGCATGTTTTAGTTAGAGTTCCATCCTATCTGACATTTCCTGTTGCCAACAGGTGGCACTATAAATTATAACTTGATTATTGGCATGTAGATGTTTTCAGACCAGGACTCTTACCAAAAATGTGAAGTTTGGGGCAGATCGGACTTTGCATGTTTAAGTTAGTGTACAACAAGTAATTTCCTGTTGCCAGCAGGTGGTGCTATGATTATAACTGAATACTGGCCTTTAGTGTTCAGGCCAGGACTCTTATCAAATGAGTGAAGTTGGGGGCAGATCGGACATTGTATGGCTGAGTTACAACAACTTCCTGTTTCATGGCATTAATAGCATGCTTTAGCACTTGTTGTTGTTGTTAGCATGTTTAGCACACAATGGCATATTTTACTATGTTGCTAATAGTGCATCACAGTGTTAAACATGTCACTTCCTGTTGCCAGTAGGTGGCGCTAAGATTATAACTGAATATTGGCATGTAGATGTGTTCAAGACAGGACTCAAACATGTTAAGTTTGGGTCAGATTGGACATTTGCCTTGTCCAAATACCCGCACTTGCGGTCTTGGCAACTTGAGAGTGTGCGCGCGATAGGAAGTAAGTGCGCAAGACTGTCCCAGGTCTTAAAAACGACAAAGCACTGTGCCCTTAACGCACACTAAATCCACACTATCTCGAATACCGCTCCGGAGCGCTATTTGAGGCTTAGTGTATCCCATCATGCATCATGTTCTGGAAATAAATCATGAGACTTTTTGCCGAGATCACGCAAGAGGTAATGGAAACTTTTCCAGTGTAAGTTAGATATTAATATAATAAATAGATATTACATATAATTTGGTAGAAAAACAAAGTTTTGCACGTTTTATTGGTGTAAAGATGAGTAGTGGTGATATTTATTTTGTAAACATTTGCAACTGCTTTTTATCACTTAATTAGAAGCACCACAAATTAAATTGTGTAATGTTATAGGGACTACTGACTGAACAGACATTTAGAAGTTGATTTTAAAATGCAAAGTATTTAAAATTAAAATAACACTATGTAAACACTTGCATTTTTACAACACTATAAGTGTGTCCCATCAGGAAATGAAAAGTTCAACACACACTTGTGGTCTTCATGCTCACTTGAACACTTGGGCCAAATACAGGAAATACATCATATAAGTAGTCAAGTGGTCAAGTGCAAAGACCACAAGTGTGGGTATTTGGATAAGGCAATTGTATGGCTGAGTTACAGCAACTTCCTGTCTCAATGTATTAATAGCATGCTTTAGCAAATTAGCTGAGTGTTGCTACCATGCTTTACCATGCTTCTAGCATGTTGCATGTTACGTTTGGGGCAGATTGGACACTGCATGCCTGAGTTACAGCAATTTCCTGTTTCATTGCATTAATAGCATACTTTAGCACTTAGTTAAATGTTGTTAGCATGTTTTAGCATGTTTCTAGCATGTTGCTAGCCTATTAAACACTGGCTGATGCTTTTTAATATGTTGCTATGAGTCCATAACTGTTCACTTCCTGTTGCCAGCAGGTGGCGCTGTGACTATAACAGAATATAAAGTGAAAGTGAAGTGTGGCCAAGTATAGTGACCCATACTCAGAATTTGTGCTCTGCATTTATCCCATCCAAGTGCGCACACACACACCGTGAGAACACACACCCAGAGCAGTGGGCAGCCATATTGCTGCGGCGCCCGGGGAGCAGTTGGGGATTCGGTGCCTTGCTCAAGGGTCTCACCTCAGTCGTGGCAGATTGGACATTGTTTGCCTGAGTTACAGCAACTTCGTTTCATGGCGAAACATTGAAATTTGTCAGGCTGCCAGGGACACGCCCTTCAATGAAAACTCAAGATCTTTGCAATTTAGCATTACAAAGGCCTTATGATTACACTCACCAAATTCGAAGATGAACCGATTAAAACTGTAGGAGTTCTTTAAAGTACGAGGCCTGAACATGTTAAAAACTGCACAAAAATCGTAAAGGAAATAAAAAATGGCTGACTTCCTGTTGCATTTAGGACTTTGCTCCAAGATACTTTTTTGTAGGTATTGGGACATTACATGAATGCACTGAATTTCGTACACGTACGTGAAAAGTAGCAGGAGGGGCGCTTTGTTGAAATTTTATAGGTGGCGCTATCGAGCCATTTTGAAACGCCCACGCCCAATTCTGAAACCCATATCAGATGTAAATTTTTGCCAGTTCTGATACGTGTGCAAAGTTTCGTGAGTTTTCGAGCATGATTAGGCCCACAAAAATTCGATTCACTTTGGAGAAGAAGAAGAATAAACAGAGCAATTCCAAGAGGGTCCTCGAACCATTGGAGCTCGGGGCCTAATTAGAGGTGGCTGGGACAGAGATGTGTTTTTACAAATATAGTGTTAGAGAACCAGGGACAAGAGGAAAAGCAGTGTTTTAATGAAGTGACAGCAGGGAGCAGAAAAGTGAGGGCGAGAGGACAGGAAAGTCTGTGGAAGATAACAAGCGAAAGTGGAGGTGATCTTCATGACCTCTTCTTGGTATAGGTCAGGAAGTTGAGCAAGTGCTAACATGTCTTACATCCTTTCTCATTCAGTTCAGCCCTGAGTGACATGGACTTTGACTCTTCACTAAATGGTCCAAAATCCCGCCGCACCCCAGATAGACTACAATTATAGAAGACTTGCCATCACAACTCTTGACTAGAAAAGTCACATAATAACTATATGCAGCAGTGGGGATTTAGACTTGAGCCTCTTTGCATGTGTTTATAATTGTATGATATACAATTAAACTTCCATTCTGAGATCTAGTTAAATGGTCCAAACCTCAGTCTCAAAAGAGTTTCCATCTTTTCAAGATTTTCTATCCTATCTGTCAAACACGCCCAATTTGGATTTTCTGCTCAAATCTGATGTTTGTGAGGTTGTCACATGATTTTTAAAACTGCTTTAAGATACTTGTCAGATTCAATCAGATTCGGGCCACTGTGTTGTGAACACTGCCCGTGTGACTTTAGTCAGACTTTGGTTAGACACAAATAATGTGATTGTCATTATCTCTAGTATACTCAACTAGTCCTGAATTCTGCAAGAGAGAAAAGGGACATGGAGCAGAGTCACGGTGCTGTCAAGAAAAAGGTAGTAAGACTCTTTCTCAGACACACACACCATTGTATCTGTACACAAAGACACTATACATGCATCTAAGGGAAGATATATATGCGTGTCTGTCTTTAGGATGTGTCGTATGATGACTCTATAATGGACTTCAGCCCAGATGCACCCAATGGCATCGCAATGGAAGGTTACCTGTACAAAAGAGCCAGCAATGCTTTCAAAACATGGAGCAGGTACAGCATTCCAGCAATTTATGATTTCAATCACAGAAATATTAACATTATTTTAAAACAAATAATTAAAATGAATAAATGTTTTTTTAAACATGAAATAATAAATAATAATGTTAATATTATTAATTAATGTTAATATAATATTAATAGTAATCTAAATTAATTATTAAATTACTAAAAAATAATCATAATTTAGTGGTTTTGTTTAAGTTTGTGGAGGTCTGTGATTATGCACTTATTTTTCATAATTTTTTGCTGTCATGTGTAATCATTTTATGTGCAGTTTTGTGAGCAATTACAAGTCTTTCTCTGTCTGTCTCTCTTCGTGTGTTTTTTTGTAGTTGCATTAGTCCATTTGAAAAAAATCTTTTAATTCAATAGATTTCAATTTCAATCATTATTGTCAAATATTCAGTTTGAAACATGTTTTATTTCATATAATTTTAATATTACGTACATGTTCTTTTACATAGATGTATTTGCTCTTTTACTTCTTTCTCTTTTGCACATTTGTCTGTTGAGTGTGATTTCAGAGTCTGTGAGTTCTGAGATGAATTACAATCATATGTCTGATTGCATTATTAATACCTTACATGGCCATGATATGTGTGTCTGTGTGTGTTCATACCGCAGGCGCTGGTTCTCCATTCAGAAGAACCAGTTAGTTTACCAAAAGAAACATAATGTAAGTATCAGATTGTCTAACATAAGGATAATGTAGCATTAACCAATAACAGTAATGACACATCAATTTACACACACTTTTTTACACACAATTTACACACACAATTGGAAATTTATAGAGAATTGAGAGGCTGTTTTAATTGTTCTCTTTTTTGGTGACCTTATAAACATACACTGCACATGTGGACCACATTTGTTTTATTTAAACAAGCTCTCTTTCTCTCTGTATCAGGAGCAGATCACTGTTGTTGTGGAGGACTTGCGTTTATGCACAGTGAAGCCCTACAGTGAACAAGACAGACGATTCTGCTTTGAGGTCGTCTCTCCCTCCAAGTCCTTCTCATAGCTTCCTGTAAGCACAGGATATGGTGAAAAGCTTAGCGATACAAATGTCAAGAGAGATCTCTAGAGCCTGTTCGTAGCAGTGATGTTCATTAGAGCAATATACAGATTCAAAATGAAAAAATCGAAACATTGTTGGGATAGAGGAACAATTTAAAATTAAAGCTGTAATCAGTGTTGAAAGGGCCCTCGCACCCAGAGCCACCTCCACCCGGTGGCCTTAGGAAAACAGTGAACGCTGGGCAATATGCATTTAAAGTGGTAAATATAGGAGGAATATGCCAAAGTCCATTTATATGTGCTAAACTTGACTATAACTGAATATTGGCATGTAGATGTCTTCAGGCCAGGACTTTTATCAAACATGAAGTTTGGTGCAGATTGAACATGGTATATGAGTTAGTGTAAAGCATGACATATCCTGTTGCCAACAGGTGACGCTATGATTATAACTGAATATTGGCCTTAAGATGTCTTCACAAACAAGAAATTGACGACAGATTGGACATTGCATGTTTTAGTTAGAGTTCCATCCTATCTGACATTTCCTGTTGCCAACAGGTGGCACTATAAATTATAACTTGATTATTGGCATGTAGATGTTTTCAGACCAGGACTCTTACCAAAAATGTGAAGTTTGGGGCAGATCGGACTTTGCATGTTTAAGTTAGTGTACAACAAGTAATTTCCTGTTGCCAGCAGGTGGTGCTATGATTATAACTGAATACTGGCCTTTAGTGTTCAGGCCAGGACTCTTATCAAATGAGTGAAGTTGGGGGCAGATCGGACATTGTATGGCTGAGTTACAACAACTTCCTGTTTCATGGCATTAATAGCATGCTTTAGCACTTGTTGTTGTTGTTAGCATGTTTAGCACACAATGGCATATTTTACTATGTTGCTAATAGTGCATCACAGTGTTAAACATGTCACTTCCTGTTGCCAGTAGGTGGCGCTAAGATTATAACTGAATATTGGCATGTAGATGTGTTCAAGACAGGACTCAAACATGTTAAGTTTGGGTCAGATTGGACATTTGCCTTGTCCAAATACCCGCACTTGCGGTCTTGGCAACTTGAGAGTGTGCGCGCGATAGGAAGTAAGTGCGCAAGACTGTCCCAGGTCTTAAAAACGACAAAGCACTGTGCCCTTAACGCACACTAAATCCACACTATCTCGAATACCGCTCCGGAGCGCTATTTGAGGCTTAGTGTATCCCATCATGCATCATGTTCTGGAAATAAATCATGAGACTTTTTGCCGAGATCACGCAAGAGGTAATGGAAACTTTTCCAGTGTAAGTTAGATATTAATATAATAAATAGATATTACATATAATTTGGTAGAAAAACAAAGTTTTGCACGTTTTATTGGTGTAAAGATGAGTAGTGGTGATATTTATTTTGTAAACATTTGCAACTGCTTTTTATCACTTAATTAGAAGCACCACAAATTAAATTGTGTAATGTTATAGGGACTACTGACTGAACAGACATTTAGAAGTTGATTTTAAAATGCAAAGTATTTAAAATTAAAATAACACTATGTAAACACTTGCATTTTTACAACACTATAAGTGTGTCCCATCAGGAAATGAAAAGTTCAACACACACTTGTGGTCTTCATGCTCACTTGAACACTTGGGCCAAATACAGGAAATACATCATATAAGTAGTCAAGTGGTCAAGTGCAAAGACCACAAGTGTGGGTATTTGGATAAGGCAATTGTATGGCTGAGTTACAGCAACTTCCTGTCTCAATGTATTAATAGCATGCTTTAGCAAATTAGCTGAGTGTTGCTACCATGCTTTACCATGCTTCTAGCATGTTGCATGTTACGTTTGGGGCAGATTGGACACTGCATGCCTGAGTTACAGCAATTTCCTGTTTCATTGCATTAATAGCATACTTTAGCACTTAGTTAAATGTTGTTAGCATGTTTTAGCATGTTTCTAGCATGTTGCTAGCCTATTAAACACTGGCTGATGCTTTTTAATATGTTGCTATGAGTCCATAACTGTTCACTTCCTGTTGCCAGCAGGTGGCGCTGTGACTATAACAGAATATAAAGTGAAAGTGAAGTGTGGCCAAGTATAGTGACCCATACTCAGAATTTGTGCTCTGCATTTATCCCATCCAAGTGCGCACACACACACCGTGAGAACACACACCCAGAGCAGTGGGCAGCCATATTGCTGCGGCGCCCGGGGAGCAGTTGGGGATTCGGTGCCTTGCTCAAGGGTCTCACCTCAGTCGTGGCAGATTGGACATTGTTTGCCTGAGTTACAGCAACTTCGTTTCATGGCGAAACATTGAAATTTGTCAGGCTGCCAGGGACACGCCCTTCAATGAAAACTCAAGATCTTTGCAATTTAGCATTACAAAGGCCTTATGATTACACTCACCAAATTCGAAGATGAACCGATTAAAACTGTAGGAGTTCTTTAAAGTACGAGGCCTGAACATGTTAAAAACTGCACAAAAATCGTAAAGGAAATAAAAAATGGCTGACTTCCTGTTGCATTTAGGACTTTGCTCCAAGATACTTTTTTGTAGGTATTGGGACATTACATGAATGCACTGAATTTCGTACACGTACGTGAAAAGTAGCAGGAGGGGCGCTTTGTTGAAATTTTATAGGTGGCGCTATCGAGCCATTTTGAAACGCCCACGCCCAATTCTGAAACCCATATCAGATGTAAATTTTTGCCAGTTCTGATACGTGTGCAAAGTTTCGTGAGTTTTCGAGCATGATTAGGCCCACAAAAATTCGATTCACTTTGGAGAAGAAGAAGAATAAACAGAGCAATTCCAAGAGGGTCCTCGAACCATTGGAGCTCGGGGCCTAATTAGAGGTGGCTGGGACAGAGATGTGTTTTTACAAATATAGTGTTAGAGAACCAGGGACAAGAGGAAAAGCAGTGTTTTAATGAAGTGACAGCAGGGAGCAGAAAAGTGAGGGCGAGAGGACAGGAAAGTCTGTGGAAGATAACAAGCGAAAGTGGAGGTGATCTTCATGACCTCTTCTTGGTATAGGTCAGGAAGTTGAGCAAGTGCTAACATGTCTTACATCCTTTCTCATTCAGTTCAGCCCTGAGTGACATGGACTTTGACTCTTCACTAAATGGTCCAAAATCCCGCCGCACCCCAGATAGACTACAATTATAGAAGACTTGCCATCACAACTCTTGACTAGAAAAGTCACATAATAACTATATGCAGCAGTGGGGATTTAGACTTGAGCCTCTTTGCATGTGTTTATAATTGTATGATATACAATTAAACTTCCATTCTGAGATCTAGTTAAATGGTCCAAACCTCAGTCTCAAAAGAGTTTCCATCTTTTCAAGATTTTCTATCCTATCTGTCAAACACGCCCAATTTGGATTTTCTGCTCAAATCTGATGTTTGTGAGGTTGTCACATGATTTTTAAAACTGCTTTAAGATACTTGTCAGATTCAATCAGATTCGGGCCACTGTGTTGTGAACACTGCCCGTGTGACTTTAGTCAGACTTTGGTTAGACACAAATAATGTGATTGTCATTATCTCTAGTATACTCAACTAGTCCTGAATTCTGCAAGAGAGAAAAGGGACATGGAGCAGAGTCACGGTGCTGTCAAGAAAAAGGTAGTAAGACTCTTTCTCAGACACACACACCATTGTATCTGTACACAAAGACACTATACATGCATCTAAGGGAAGATATATATGCGTGTCTGTCTTTAGGATGTGTCGTATGATGACTCTATAATGGACTTCAGCCCAGATGCACCCAATGGCATCGCAATGGAAGGTTACCTGTACAAAAGAGCCAGCAATGCTTTCAAAACATGGAGCAGGTACAGCATTCCAGCAATTTATGATTTCAATCACAGAAATATTAACATTATTTTAAAACAAATAATTAAAATGAATAAATGTTTTTTTAAACATGAAATAATAAATAATAATGTTAATATTATTAATTAATGTTAATATAATATTAATAGTAATCTAAATTAATTATTAAATTACTAAAAAATAATCATAATTTAGTGGTTTTGTTTAAGTTTGTGGAGGTCTGTGATTATGCACTTATTTTTCATAATTTTTTGCTGTCATGTGTAATCATTTTATGTGCAGTTTTGTGAGCAATTACAAGTCTTTCTCTGTCTGTCTCTCTTCGTGTGTTTTTTTGTAGTTGCATTAGTCCATTTGAAAAAAATCTTTTAATTCAATAGATTTCAATTTCAATCATTATTGTCAAATATTCAGTTTGAAACATGTTTTATTTCATATAATTTTAATATTACGTACATGTTCTTTTACATAGATGTATTTGCTCTTTTACTTCTTTCTCTTTTGCACATTTGTCTGTTGAGTGTGATTTCAGAGTCTGTGAGTTCTGAGATGAATTACAATCATATGTCTGATTGCATTATTAATACCTTACATGGCCATGATATGTGTGTCTGTGTGTGTTCATACCGCAGGCGCTGGTTCTCCATTCAGAAGAACCAGTTAGTTTACCAAAAGAAACATAATGTAAGTATCAGATTGTCTAACATAAGGATAATGTAGCATTAACCAATAACAGTAATGACACATCAATTTACACACACTTTTTTACACACAATTTACACACACAATTGGAAATTTATAGAGAATTGAGAGGCTGTTTTAATTGTTCTCTTTTTTGGTGACCTTATAAACATACACTGCACATGTGGACCACATTTGTTTTATTTAAACAAGCTCTCTTTCTCTCTGTATCAGGAGCAGATCACTGTTGTTGTGGAGGACTTGCGTTTATGCACAGTGAAGCCCTACAGTGAACAAGACAGACGATTCTGCTTTGAGGTCGTCTCTCCCTCCAAGTTAGTCTCTCTGTGTTTCTGTACACAAATCTGTCAGAACTGGAATATAATGTGTATGTGTATGTGTATTTTTTAGCATGCAACATTTTTCTGATTCTTGTAGTGTTTGGGTTCTGGCTGTATTTAGACTGTAAACGGTGCTGTAAATATGTTATTCTGCATTTAGACAAGTCTGTGCATAATCCACCTATACTCCAAATGACAGGATATGTGTGTGTGTGTGTGTGTGTGTGTGTGTGTGTGTGTAGGAGCTGTTTATTACAGGCTGATTCAGAACGACAGCAGCAAAGCTGGATCAGCGCTGTCCAAAACAGCATCGCCTCAGCATTCCAGGACAGAAGAGATGACAATCTTAGCCCTGTATGTCACACACATATGCATTTAACTAAATACCTAACTGTAGACATACCATAGTTTTCTACAGATTTATATAAACCTATTATATTACTATATTCTATTATAGAACTATATTACTACAGGTTCCAGTCTCTACTAAAATAAATAATAATGTAATGATGATCTTTTCACAGTATTGGTAGTACTATGGTATTGGTATGTTGCTATGGTCAAATGTGCTTCTTGATCAGAATGCCTTGCATCTTGGCAACACAGTCGATTTGTCTTAAGTTAATGTTAACAGGTGGGGCAAATAAACCATATACATATATATAAAAAATATTTAAACCTGTGTGTTAAGCCTTGAAGTGTAAATGCAGCCAAAGAGATCTGCCACGGGTTAAAATGTTGTCAATATTAATCAAACTACACTATTATGAGCAAAAAGTATTTTGTTTATTCTTCACTGTTTACTTAAATAATTACTTGGAAAAACATGAAGCAGTGTTTACTTAATTGAGAAATACGTGAAAAGTATGTTACTGTTTTTATTAAATTTGTTAATATTTAATTTGACAATTTGTTATAGATAAAAAAAAATTAAACTTTTTTAATGTTTAATTTAATTTTGAAATTACACTGGTATTGATTACTGTGCATTTTTGTAACCCCAACATTACCCCTTATTCCTTAAAGAATAATCATTATTTATATATAATATAATGCTTATATATAAAATATATGTAATATAAAATAATAATTTTTATTTAGATTTTTTTATATGATTTATTTTAGTCAGAGGGTACAGTAGATGCAGCAGTTAATTGTTAGATTTGCTATATTTTTTATTTAGAATTTATTGTTTATTTTGTTTAATTTTATATAATAAATAATACTTTCTTTTTTTTTTAGAGTAAACAATTTATAAGTTTCCACTTACACAATCATACCCAAAAGTGTGTTGAATTAAACAGAATTAGCTAAAATGCTAGATTTTAATGAAGAACATAAATGTGAGTGTTATAAAAGGATGTGTGTGTGTGTTAAATAGAGAGATCGCTGTAGCTCAGTGTCTGCGGGAAGTGTGCGTTTGAGTGCAGGGGAGCCGGAATCGTCTGGTCGGAAGGCCCTGGAGGAGGTGCAGGCCATCTCAGGGAACGGGCAGTGCTGTGACTGCGGGGAGCCTGGACCCGACTGGGCCTCTATCAATCTGGGCATCACGCTGTGCATTACCTGCTCTGGCATACACAGGTACCACACATACACACACAGAATTATATAATGTATCACATGAACATGCATCTGAATTGTTTTTTGTGTTTTGCAGGAGTTTAGGTGTCCACTTCTCGAAGGTACGATCACTGACGCTGGACTCATGGGAGCCAGAGCTCATCAAAGTAAGCACTGATGTCATGTTCTTATATTCATGTATGAGATAAAGTTTTTTTAATAGTTACACTATTTTTCACTATCTCTCTTTTTGTCCATTCTGCTCTTTCTGTTTCTCCACTGTCACTATTTCTTCATAACTCTGTTTCTTCAGCTCATGTGTGAGTTAGGAAACACAGCCATTAACAAGATCTATGAGGCACGAATTGATGAGATCACAATCAAGAAGCCCCACTCCTCTAGTCCGAGGTACAGTAATATATATACAGTGGGTACGGAAAGTATTCAGAACCCCTTCAATTTTTCACTCTTTGTTATATTGCAGCCATTTGCTAAAATCATTTAAGTAAATTTTTTTCCTCATTAATGTACACACAGCACCCCATATTGACAGAAAAACACAGAATTGTTGACATTTTTGCAGATTTATTAAAAAAGAAAAACTGAAATAACCATTTTTTAATAAATCTGCAAAAATGTCAACAATTCTGTGTTTTTCTGTCAATATGGGGTGCTGTGTGTACATTAATGAGGGAAAAAAATTTACTTAAATGATTTTAGCAAATGGCTGCAATATAACAAAGAGTGAAAAATTTAAGGGGGTCTGAATACTTTCCGTACCCACTGTATATATATATTGGTGTTATAGTCATAAAACCACAGAAAATTTGTTTATTATTAAATATAATCTGTATATGAACTGTTTCCTCAGACAAGATAAGGAGTCGTGGATTCGCTCTAAATATGTAGAGAAGAAATTCATCCACAAGCTCCCAGAGACTGGTCGAGGAACGGTCCTGCGGCGCTCCAGTGCCCGACGGAACCGAGCAACCACACAGGACAGACCCAACACACGCCCTGCCCTCAAACCCAAACCCAACCGAGCCACTCTGCCACGACTCACGGGTACACAGACACATATGCCAAAAAACATGCTAGAATTTACACATTTACTTGCACAGTCATGCGCCCAAAAAGCTGTAGTTTTCTTTGTGTTTATCCCCTGCAATTCAGCATAGAAACACAGAGTATATTATTTTAATATAAGACAAAAACTACTGGTTTAAACAAAATTATCAGAAATTAAAAAAAATTATTAAAAAATAAAGGAATTGTTCAACCAAAAATTAAAATTTGCTGAAAATTTACTCAACCATTCAGGCCATTCAAGATGTAGATGTGTTTGTTTCTTCATCAGAACAGATTTGAAGAAATGTATCATTACATCACTTGCTCACCAATGGATCATCTGCAGTGAATGGGTGCCGTCAGAATGAGAGTCCAAGCAGCTTTTTGCTTCACAAGACGTTAACTCATGTGACTCATGTGAATTACTTGTGGATATGTTTTTATCAGCTGTTTGGGCTGTTATTCTGACGGCAACCATTCACTGCAGAGGTACTGTATTCACTGGTCAGGAAGTGATACACAATGGTAAATTTCTCCAAATCTTTTCTGCTGAAGGAATAAAATGTATCTACATCATGGATGGCTTGATAGTGAGTCATCTATCATTAATTATCCCTTCAATGTAAAGAAAATTAAAAACGAAAATGCAGCTAAACTAAAAATAGTAGTTTGAAAAACTAACAAAACATAAATAACTGATTTAGAAGTCCTCTAATACTCATCACTTGGAATAATTTGACCTTTGTGTCTGTGTGGGGGGAAGACATCCTACATGCAGATGGCAATGAGATGCCAGTAAAGTTAATGTTACTGATGGACACTAATTATACCACAGACACCAGAGAGAACCTTGCATTCTGTTCTGAACAAACTTTCATGTAGGTTGCAGTGAAGAGTGCACAAGTATGCTGAGTCAAGGTCAGTTTCGTAAACATTAAACTGTATCCTCTGGTGGTTCTGTTTTTAAAAGATGCAGCTGAAAGACTGAAGATGTAGCTGTGTAATAATTCAGTGTAAATTAAATATTGCACCAGAGTGACATTAAACTTTGCCATGGAAATGAATACATTATTTTAAAAAGGTCATGGAAAAGTCATGGAAATGAATACAATTTAAAGAAGTCATTGGAATTTCTATTGCCAGTGACAGAAATATGTGAGTGTAACCTCTGTATTTGTCACAAACGACTGGAAAAAAACATGGAAATTTATAGGTCATAAAGTATGAGAACCAATACATATGTGGTGTCTATACACAAAGGTCTGTGTTTTTTGAGAAGTAAATTTAAACTCTGTTGCTTCTGTTGCTTCCCTAACTAATTCCTTAACTGTTATCACTTAAACAAGAAATGTATGAAAACTAAATAGAAATATGGCTATAAAATAAAACCTAAAAAATAAAAACGGTCACTATCAAAAAATAAACAATAACCATGCTGAAATACAGTAAATCTGAAAATAGTATTAAAAAAATGCAAAACTGTAGTAACTGCAGTTGTGACATACACAAACATGCTTGAAGACATTAGTTAATTGAAACAATGAAAATAAGTGTCTCTTCCAGTTTCTACTGATCTAATCAGTGGGCTGTTATTTGATGTTTGCCCTACAGGCCTGAACCCAAGTGACATAATGAAGAACAATTCCAGCTCTCATAAAGGTTACACATACACACTCACACACACATATGATATTCACGCATCTATTTGACCACACAAACAACTCCTCACTCTCTCTCTCTCTTTGTACAGAGAATGATGAAGAGGAGGATCTGAGTGGTCTTCATCCCGGGGCTTTGCTGTATCGATCTGCGGCAATGCAGCATTTCCCTCTCATGGCAGATGCTCTGGCGCACGGCGCTGATGTCAACTGGGTCAATGTGGCTGAAGACAGCAAAACTCCACTAATACAAGCCGCTATGGTTGTAAGTGTTTGTGTGTGTGTGTGTGTGTGAGAAAGAGAGAGAGAGTCCATTGTTCATGTTGTGAGTGTGTATTGCCTACACAGTGTTACAGTGAATAATTACTGTGTAATTCTCTCTGCAGAATTCCTTGGCAGCCTGTGAGTTTCTCCTACAGAACGGCGCTAATGTTAACCAGGTGGACTCAAACGGGAGGGGACCACTACATCATGCTACCATACTGGGACATACAGGGTAACGCAGGCTTAGATACAAGGGCTGGGTAAAAAAATGTAGTTTTTCTGAATAATTCTGATTAATCGTCATTTGAACAATTGCAATACTGATTCTTAAAATCCTAAGATTGATCTTTTACTCTACATCAGTGTTTCCCGCAACACTTTCAACAGTGGTGCACCCTGCTGTTGGATCTATGATACTGCAGTAGTGTGGCAAAATAAGATTTTACTGGTGTTTGCGGTCCAAAAAAACATGATTTTCTTTTAGTGTTTTCTCACAGCCTGCACACACAACAAATAAATCATAAAAATATTTAAATAAATAAAAACTGAAGAAAATAATCATTTTAATGCATACCTTCATTTTCATTTTATAGAATATGAGACATAAAAGCACTACAGTACAGCACTACTAGTGTTGTCTGATTAAAGTATTTTTTGTGTTAATAAAAAAACATACTGTTCAACCAGACAAACAACCTTTTTATACTCGTTCATGGGAGTTTATGATTGTATAATACTTTTACATATTGTTATAATGACAGTTTTACATAAGAAATACAATTTAAATTTGACTTCAGTTAGTATCCAAAGAGCAGTATTGTACTGTCAAACATGTTTCTCAAATGTGTCTCTGTGTTGTTGTAGGTTGGTGTGTCTGTTTCTTAAGAGAGGAGCAGACTACAACGCAAAAGACATTGATGACAAGGATCCAATAGGCATTGCCATAGATAACGCCAACGCTGACATCGTCACGCTGTAAGTAGACATAGATAGACAGAGAGGATCAGCTGAAAAGGACACTAATTAGCTTACAGTACAGTTAATGAGGTGCTTCCTGCTAATATCTCAATTCACATATCATCCACTGTGGTTTTCCTCCTAGACTCCGGATAGCCAAGATGAACAAGGAGATGCGGGAGATGGACGGCACTCCATCAGGTCATTCTGAGGGGCGGGGCTCTGGTGGTGGGGGCGGGACTGGGTCTGTGATTGGACACACTAAGAAAAGCTTTCAAACTATCAAGAACCATCTCAGTGGTCGGGCACCAGGTGGCCAGAATTAACTGACTGTAAATTTAGATGACAAAACAGAGGAAAACTGAGCTTAACAGATCATTTAAACAAAGAAAGGACAGTATGTGGATTTGAGCACTTTAAAACATATAGAAACACTGAATGTTAATAGATAACACTATGTTTCAGTAGCAAAAATGAATCCAATTTCAGTGCTTTTAGTACCTGTGGTCATGTTTTGATCAAATGTTATGTAATATGTTTTATTAGGTGGTGTTAGTACTGTTTGTACGGAGTATGGATTTGCATGAGTAATATTCTGTGACATTTTGTATTTACACAAATCTGATCTTGTTTGTATGGCTGGTGTTCATTCAGGTATTAGAAACACCTCAAGTGGAATGTAGAGTGTTTTCTCTTTGTCTGTCATAGACTTCAGATGATTGAAAAATCGTTAACAAGCTAATTTTGATTTATTTAATGTTCAGAGAGACCTGATCAGACATTAAAAGTTTAAGATAAAGGATAACGCCACAGCCGGTCATTACAATGCTTGCAAGAAATCAGCATGTTGAAATTTCTCTTCTTCTTTTCATTTTTCTTTACAGTTTGCTGCAATTACATAATTCAACTTGAACTGTTTAACATGTACTGTAGACCCCACTTTTTGTATATAACCTGATTTAGAAAAGCTCCCATTGACTTACACAGTGTTGAAGTCTAATTGACTGCAATGTCACTGTAAAATTGTAAAATATCTATATCTATCTATCTAGCTGTCTTTTATTCCTTCTTTCTTTCTGTCTCTTCCTCTAATTGTCTAATCATTTATCTAATCATACCAAAAAACATAAAACTGATACCTTGCAAGCACTTGTATTTCCTTCAGAAAATGCAAAAGATTCAGCTGTTATGGGATGGGCATGAATATTTGACATTGTATGGAGTATCATCACCATTCAACCAACATGTGTACAATTAACTATCATAAATATATTGAAGTCAAAAGTTCAGTCCCTGGTGATCATTAGTTGCGATCACATTTAATCTAATATTTGGCTTTCCTCTGTTACTCTGAATCTGATACTCTTACAGCAGTGCCAGATGTTTACAGGTGTGCTATCTTGTGGTGCTTATGCTTTTTGCATCTGTTGCTTTTTGCATCTTGTTTATGGCAGTTTGTCCATTTGTGTCTCTGTATACAAATCTGTTTTTGCTGTTTGAGCGCGCGCGCGCGTGTGTGTATATGTGCATGTCCTGAGACGGGTGGCCAGGTGTCTACTGCTTGCAGCGTGTGTCCTCTGCACTGCGTGCTACAGGTAATCTACTGCTACCGTACGCCTTTATGTATGCATAAGCGCTGCACTTATGTACAGTTACAAATCCAAATCAAAGCTCTTCCTCTGGGTGATGGTGTTCTCGTCAGGCTGATTCAAACATCTTTTTAGACCTTGTTAAACTCTTTAGACTCCAGGTTTCGATAATTTCACACGCACAGGGATATAATTTACACTCTCATACAGTATATGATTGTAGTACATACTCAGTCTTGTTTGTTTTGGAAGTAAAATGTAATGTTCTGTGAGATCATGTGCACAGAGAATCATGCAAAAAATATGTAAAAAACGGATGTTTTTCAGGTTGTTTAAATTTGTGCTGCTTATTCCCAAGACAATATTCAGCTAAACATTTTTTCTCTCTCTGTATTTCTTTCCTCCTGCAGGTGATGATACCTATCATGATATTTTCAGGGATTTCTCCCAAATGGCCTCCAACTATCCAGAGAAGCTTAAGCGCCATAGCGCTGACATGAAATGAACCACCTGACCACTAGATGTCAATGTTATACACACACACACTCTTACACACAACCTCCAGTAGACAAAATGAAGTTACTATTGCTTTTCTTTGTTTTGCTGAAACGGCACACACAGTAAACACCTCTTATGAAATGCTGCTTCATTTGGTTTTTCTGCCGTACATGAGTGTGGGTCTAAACCTCTGGGTTTTAGCATAGTTATCCCAGTTTAGGCTTTAGGACAGGGCTGTCCAAACTCGGTCCTGGAGGGCCGGTGTTCTGCAGAGTTTAGCTCCAACCCTGATTAAACACACCTGAACCAGCGAACCAAGCTCTTACTAGGCATAGAAACTTCCAGTCAGGTGTGCTGAGGCAAGTTGGAGCTAAACTTTGCAGGACACCGGCCCTCCAGGACCGAGTTTGGACAGCCCTGCTTTAGGATGTCATCAATCATTTTGGTGTTTCCTGTCAGTTCTTTTCATTGACCACCTGTAACTGAATAATTTATAATTTTAGCAGGTTTACATTCCAAATGGTATGAAAGCAAGGCATCAAGCCAGGCTGCAGTTGTGGAGTGGATGCTTCTATGTTTCTCATTTAGATGGCAATGGATTTTTCCTAATTTTTCCTCGTTGCTTTTCTTCTTTTTATTCACAACGTTGTGAGCTACAGTGTTAATGCAACTTGAATACTTGTTACTTTGGGTGAGAGATCACGGTTTGCTTGGTTCTCCTGTATAATTTTATTTTAATTTCTCTTTTTACAAGACCAAAAAAAACACGTTTGAAAATGGTTAATCGATGTGTTTTGTGAGCATGCAATGTTTTAAGCAACATGTAGAAATTAATAATCGTGAAAACGGCAGAATGTGTAGCTAAATAAATGATTCATGACTTACGTGACTTGCATTTCTGAGAATTTTGCAGTAAAACCTTTACCACTTGAACTACTGTTACTACCATTCAAAAGTTCAGGGTCTGTAATATTTTTTTCCCGCAATATTAAATTGTTTAAATAGGGGCATTGAAGACGTGTATGATGTTACAAAATATTTATATTTTAAATAAATGCTATTCTTTTAAACTTTCTATTAATCAAATAATTCTGAAACAATATTATCACGGTTTCCACAAAAGCAGTTTTCGACATTGACAATAATATGAAATGTTTCTTAAGCAGCAACTCAGCATATTAAAATGATTTCTGAAGGATCATGAGACACTGAAGACTGGAGTAATGATGCTGACAATTCAGCTGTGCCATCACAGGAATAAAATACATTTGAATATATATTAAAATAGAAAAATTGTAATTGTAATAATATTTCACAGTATTAGCTTTTTTTTAGTGAACAGAAGAGACTTCTTTCAGAAACATTAAAAAAATCGTACAAACCCCAAATGTTTGAATGGACCAGGGCTCGGACGTCACACATGAATATATCAGTTATCTGTACATAATTTTAATATATCCAGCTCAGTTCCATGTTCTTACTTGTACTTCGGTCATGATATCTTAGTTTAAATGATGTTTCATACCATAATTCTTCAAAAAAAAAGATTAGAATATTAGAACCCAAGAAGTTTGTCAATAAAAATAAAAAATATCATATATAAAATATAGCAAGAAAACAATAGTACAATAAAAACAGAAACAGCCTTTTATTTAACCACATTAAAAGACAAATCTGTCTACCAAAACACAGATTTGTACTAGGGATGCACGATATATCGGCCACCATATCGGTATCGGCCCATATCGGCTCATTTTTTCTGTTATCGGTATCGGCCTGATAAGAAAATTTGGCCGATATCTCTGTACTGTTCTACTAAAACCCGTCTTGCCATGCAGTGCACTTCTTGGAGAATTACAACATAACGCACATGATATGGGCTGGTAACATGCCCGACTGGCTCAGATGGCAAATTCCATTCAACCTTTAAATCAGATCAAAAGTCAACTTGTGCAGTGTAGTTCTAAAGCTACTAAGTTCAAAGAACCAGATGATGAAATGTTGTTAAGAGTCATTGCCTGCTTTGGCACTCCAAAGCTAATAGACTTGCACTGCAGTATAGTTTAGAAGACTACTAAACTGATCCAAATTCATCCAAGTCTCACTTCTCATTCTATGCAAGTATACTGAGGTCAATAGGCTAAAGAGCATGTTTAATTGCATTAATACAGTGCATTTGAAGACAACTGTGTGAAAAGGCAGTGCTGTCAATCTCAAAGCAATAAGGGCCTCTCACATGAGAAAGCAAAGTCTGTAGCTGAGCTCATTGACTCTCAAGTCTATGGAGATTAAGGCTCACGTGTTTGGTTTTATGAGAAGTGCATCTTTAAAACAGCATTACTGACTAGTATTCAAGATTTTTCCAAGGGAAGTAGAGAATTTACAAGGTTATATACTAGTTTGTGCATAGTAAAGCTCTTGCATTAATACAAATTTAAAACAAAAACAAAAAAAGTGTTGAAGAATGTAATGTGTAACAAAGACTTTAGTGTGTGACACTTTGGTCAATGATTCACAAGTGAATTTTGTTTGTCAGCGACCTCGGTGGAAAATGTAAATCAATATTCACTCCGAAACCTGGAGCTTGAAAATCACAGTGAAAACCCTTCACAATGTGCAAGATTTCCATCATACAATACTTAAAAAGCATCAATGAAATACACAAATCACATGGTCCAATTCAACCCTGAAATGACAACATCAAAATGTCACGTCTCCGACAATGCTATCAGAAAGAACATCTTGTGTTCATCATATTCCTCCATATGCAACTCAAGAACAGTCCAGCTGTAATCAAGGTAAGGTACATTAATGCTCTACATGAGGAGCAGAACAGGATTAGCACTGCAACATTAGCATTTAGCTTGCTTTCCTGCTTTTGAATACTATACTGAAGTAGCCTCCAGCACCAAACTTAATGGCTATAGAAAATGCACTGCCTTTATCTTAGCTTTTGCTTGATGTGACAGCATGTCAGGCATGTGCTGAGTCTGCTGACTAAGCAGTTAAAAGCTGGTGTGGAGTCTCATAAAAGCCTCATTGTCATGAATCCGGTCCACGAACTTCCGTCTGCTTACCATCAGAGGTCACCCTTTCCATTACATTGACTCTCGCACCACACAAACTGTTACACATCATCCCGGACTACATATCCCATCATTCATTGCACTGATTGCACACAGCACTGATTGCACACAGCTGTTTCATATTTCACTATTTAACACTCACTCTAACAACCATTCTCTGCAGAGTATTGTATGCACTTATCGCAAGCAGTGATAGCTACTTTACAGAGCCCTCGTTAGTTTCCCAGCCCAGCCCAGTCCAGTCCAGTCTGTTTTCCCAGTTTCTGATCTTTGCCTATTTTCCTGGATTTATCCCCTCTAGTCTCGCCCTTTTGATTCTGTTCGCCGATCATTGACCTACGCTAGCCCTAAGATTATTCTTGTGTCTTTCCTGCCATCTGCTTTAATAAAAGCTTGCACATGGATCCGCATGTCTCACGTCTTGTCAGCCCCGTTACACTCATGTTTTACTAGCCATGAATACAAAATGCTCCTCAATAACTGTGATTAACAAAAACCACAAGCATCAGTCATTCCACCAAACCCTGAAGCTGTATTTGTGCATCATAATTAGCTTCCTGTTAGAGAACGCCAGAAGTCAAGTATTTCACAATAATTTACAATAAAAAAATTTAATAATACAATAAAAATAATTAATTAAAAATAAATAGTATTTTGCCAGCATACTCAGAAATAGTAATATGGCAATACCATGGTACAGTGTTGGTGTCAGATAATAATACCATGATATTTGATATACAGCGCCCTCCATAAATTCAGAAATGGCCAAGTCAAAGTGGGGTATTTGGACAATATCAGCAAAAATCCTTATTTGGTGGCGATTCTGAATTGACAAATATTTGAAAATGTAAATATAAAATAAAAATAATTTAATAATTTAATTAAATAAAATATATTATTAAATTTAAAAAAATACTGATTTCAGAACAGAAAAATACTTGAGCTATTTATAAAGTATAAATTATCTGTATAGATAGGAAATGAACAGTGGCCAGAATAATGGATTTTTTAGAATGAGAATTTACAAATTGACAGCTTTCCAGGTGCAAATACTGTAAATGCTGAAAATATAAAAAACTAATTCAAAATATTAATAAAAACTATAATTAAGTAATACTAAAATAACACTATATAGCTGCTGCTGTGGTGTCTGACTGTGGCAACTGTATTGTCATTATTATGTAATCTAAAAGAAAAGCTGGTCTTGATAAATGATAACTTGATTACGTTATTGCATTTACGTCATGATAAAGATTTATGCTGCTATTGACCTATTATACAACTTTTGAATTGCACTAATTTCATGGTGCATGTCCAAAACATGTGTCTACTTGCATTTATATAAGGAATGATTAAATAATCCACATTTGTTTTGAACGTTACACAAGGTTGGCTAACTGGAAATTTGAGCTGTAAACCTACTGTTGCTTTCCAAACTTTCTCAAAACCTGAGAATTTCCATCAGATTGAACTTATTCTTATGAAATTACCCACTAAAAGTTTTACTGCAAAATGCGGTATAAAACCAAAAGCGCAACATGATTTGTGATTCCAATGCCAATAGTTGCCTATATCTCGTCTATATCCTTCTAAAAAACTACTACTATGACCACCACTAATTATTTTCTAACATCACACAATCATAATATTTCCCCTGAATTAGTATGGTGCATCATTTCCTGTGGTATTTCATCTCGTTCTTGCACTAGACATGTAACATCACTCTTCCAACAGACCTTTAACTCCTTATCCGAGTAGGGTGTATCATCCAAAGGGCACAGGCTCTCAGGTACAGAATTTGAGGATAGAGTTTTTTTGAGTAGTCCATCTTCAATGGAGCCATCCTGAGACTTCCTCTTTGAAGGTGATGGGGGTGGAGGGGCCGTACAAGACCAGAAATAGGGAAGAGTCATTGTAACTAACATACCTAACACTAGGAAACTTCCAGCAGCAATAAGAGATAATGTGTATGTCCCAGTACAGTCCTTCAGCCAGCCTGGGAGGAAAAATGGAGATGGAACAATCATTTCATTGCTGATTGTGAACCTAAAGATCTGAATCAATTGAATGTCAGCCTTTTAAAGGAATAGTTTCACCAAAAATGAAGATTTGCAGAAAATTTACTCATTCTGAGGCCATGCAAGATGTAGATGAGTTTGTTCTTCATGGGAACAGATTTGGAGGAATTTAGCATTATATCACTTGCTCACCAATGTATCCTCTGCAGTGAATGGGTGCCGTCAAAATCAAAGTTCAAACAGCTGATAAAACATCACAATGATCCACAACTAATCCACACCACTCCAGTCCATCAATTAACATCTTGTAAATTGAAAAGCTGTGAGTTCGTAACAAATCCATCTTTAAGGCATTTTAACATTAAAGCGTCGTTTCTGGCTAAAATATGAGTTTAAAATCCATTACAACGCTTCCTCCAGAAATGTCATCTCTTGTTGTCCACTCACATCAAAATCCACCAACATATTTGTTTAGAACTGTTTTTGCTTGTAACAGTGCTTGATCTGTGCATATTTCTCTCCTGATTCAAACAAGGTGATTTTTTTCACTGGAGAAAGCAATATTATGGATAGAGGACTCATATTTTAGCCGGAAGCAACAGTTTGTTTCATACAAACACACAGCTTTTCACTTCACAAGACATCTGGATTCGTGTGGATTATTGTGATGTTTTTATCAGCTGTTTGGACTCTCATTCTGACGGCACCCATTCACTGCAGAGGACTCATTGGTGAGTAAATGATGTAATGTTAAACTTCTCCAAATCTGTTCTGATGAAGAAACAAAATCATGTACATCTTGGATGGCCTGAGGGTGATTAAATTGTCAGCAAATAAAAAATTTTGGGTGAACTTTTCCTTTAAATAAAACTACTGTGATGATCTCATGAGCTCCTACCAGACAGTGGTGCTCCCAGCAGCCCTCCAACACTCTCTATGAGCTGCAGCAGGCCAAGGGCTCCCAGCACTCGACCTATGCCTACGATCTCCGGTACCACCGCGAAGGCCAGCGGTGTCATCGCTCCTGCGCAAAACCCATAGACCACACTAATAACAATAAGTCCTGAGTAAACCACAGCAACAGGAATGAGCATCAGTGAGAGCCCCAGTAACCCAGTCCACACCACCAGCATGTGCGGTATCCGTATTTTACCCAAGTCTGAGAACCAGCCAGAGGCTACACGACCCATGATGTCTACCACACCGGTTACAGAGATTACAAAGGCTGCCTGGTACTCAGTGAAACCAATGTGACGGCTGTGGGCGACCAGATGAATGTAAGGGATGAAGTAGCCGGCATTGAAGAAGGTGATGGCCACGGCATAAGTGAGGAAGCCTCTGTGTGAAAGCAGGGAGAGCTCAAAGCTCTCGAAGATACGGGACAATAAAGAAGAACATTTGTTGAGCTTGGTCAAGTTTTCAGTCTGAGAAGGGCACAAAAAGAAACAAGCCAAATAGAGTAATTAAGCCTCAAACATGTTAAACTGCAGAACAATCACTATAAAAAAATGTTTTGATTAAAAATTATATTTAATTGCATAATTATAATATTTATTAAATCACCAATTGTTAAATAAATGAATTATTAAAAAAGACAATATATACTCCACTATTGAAATCTTTGTGGTCCATAAGATTTTTTAAATGTTTTGGAAAGAAGTCTCTTATGCTCATTAAGGCTGCATTTTTTTCAAATTAAAAATACAGCCAAATCAGTGACATTGTGAACTGTTATAATAATTAAAAATAACATTTTACTATTTAAATCAATTTTAAAATGTAATTAATTCTTGTGATGGCAAAATTGAATTTTCAGTTGTGCTGGCTAATATTTTTGTGCAAACCATGTTTTAAGCATTCTTTGATGAATAGAAAGATTTATGTGAAAGATAAATATTTTGTAACATTATAATTTTTTTTGCTGTCACTTTTTTCCATCGCAAAATTCTGAATCCTAGTTATTAAACAGTTGTTCTGCTTAATACTTTTGTGGAAATATTTTTTCAGAATTCTTTGATAAACTGTAAGTTCAGAACAGCAATTATTTGAAATAGAAATCTTTTGTAACATTATAAATGTCATTTCTGGTCACTTATGATCAATTGAATGCACCCATGCTGAATAAAAGTATTATTTTCTATTTAAAAAATCTTACTGACCCAACTTCTAAATGGTATGTATGTATAGAAAATTTCATTAATTTATTCAGTAATATAAAAACACATACCTTCAACACAACCTCTGGTCTCCCTAGAGGCCGAATGAGAGCTCCACAAGCAATCATGTTGAAGCTGAGGCCTCCGAGGACAAGCAAAGCTCCACGCCAAGCATAGACCTCTACTAGATACTGAAAAAGTGGGGAGAAGGCGAAAGAGGCAAGACCGACTCCTGTGAAGCCCAGGCCCATGGCTAGAGATCTCCGCACGGTAAAGTACTGCATTACTGATGCAACTGTAGGGGTGAAGACCAGCGCCCAGCCTAAACCTGACAGACATAAACATTGAGATTAAAAATAGAATCAGGATCCTGACATTGGTTAGTATTAAAGACACTCTTTACAAGAGCATCTACCTGAAATTAATCCCATGGTCAGGTAAAGATGTAAAAGAGACGTTGCCTGGGAAGCCAGAATGAATCCCAGGCCTGAAAGGAATCCTCCCATCATAACTACTGGACGAGTTCCATACACATTAGATGCGGCTGCACCTATTGGACCTGCAGGCAAGCATATATAATCAACTGAATGCTGAAAGCCAAAGTGTGTTGTTTTACTATATTGTGTTTGTTGATATAGACAAGAACAAATGAATGAGTAAACTTACTCATTAGCTGTTGCATGGCCAAGCCAATGGATGTTATCCAGGACACCGCCTGGGCACTCTCACCAAAGTACTGCACAAACTCCACAAAAAAGACACCCAGACAGCGGATGAGCCCAAACACCAGGGCAGAAGACACGAAAAAAGACCCCACCACCACCCAGCCCCAACCCCCATCAGGTGCCGCCATCTGTGGGGACGACTGCTGCTCTTCCTGTGTCTTTTGGGGCTTTGCCATCATTGCACTGAAGAGACAGATTAAAGGAATAGTTCACTCAAAAATGAAAACTGACTCACCCTCAGGCCATGCAAAATGTAGATGAGTTTGTTTCTTAATGGGAACAGATTTGGAGAAATTTAGCATTACATTACTTGTTCACCAGTGGTTCCTCTGCAGTGAATGGGTGCCGTCAAAATGAGAGTACAAATAGCTGATTAACGCATCACGATAATCCACAAATAATCCACACGGTCTAAGACGATTTTTTCACTGGACTCGTAGTTAAAATGCCTTAATGATAGATTTGTTTCTTACAAACATGCAGCTTTTCACTTCACAAGACATTAATTGATGGACTGGAGTTGTATGAATTGCTTGTGGATTATTGTGATGTTTTTATCAATTTGGACAAGTGATGTATTGATACACTTCTCTAAATCTTTTCTGATGAAGAAACAAACTCATCTACATCTTGGATGGCCAAAGCGTAAGCAAATTTAAATTTTTGGTTGAACTATTCCTTCAAGAGAAGAGTGCAAGTTACATGTCCATAACCTTTAACCGTGTCATAGACGGCATTAAAACATCTTCAACCAAACAATGAAAGTAATTCGTTTTTTTTTTTTACCCAATCTACTACATAAGCCTCGGTTTCTTGACAAATAACTGGCCTTTATCATACTGTTCATGATCTCTTTAGCATTACCTTGAAAATAAACACATCTGTTCACTATGCTTCACAGTGCTGATAAACACCTACCAGTTTAAATTCTAAAACTAAGATGATTTATACTCATTTAACAGTCAGGTGTCTGTTCTTATCCAGCTTTCATTTTCTCTAGCACACACACACACACACACACACACACACACACACATACCAGTAGGTTATTTTGAAGAAGTAAAGTCTTTTAATTTAGTCCTGTAACAAAACGTTGATCATGAGTTGATCATCAGGTGGACTCTGAACAGTCATTACCAATGGTTTGACAATTTGACCCAATTAATAGCTTACTGCTCAGGTTCCGATGACCAAAGGGACATCAACAAAATGTTTTTTTTTTCTCAGAATGAGCAAACTTTAACATTAAAACATCAGTATAAACAGGATGTACTACCAACAAAATGCATTAAAACATTTGCGGTGTATAAAAATTCATTGTAAAAAATGTGTTAAAATCACATTTTGTCAGGCAGCACATATGTATATTCTTAAACCAAACCCATACACTAACACTTAACAGTGTTTTCATGCACAGACAGCTGTGTTTTAGTCTCTAACAAATTAGAAAACATATATTTACATTAAATTAATTACACATTTAATGGTAACCTAAACACCTCCATAAACAAATTCTAAACTCTATTGGTAAAGAAAAGTATTCCACAAATCAAAACTTCTCCCGTCCCATAGATATGAATGTCCTGTCCATGCAACACATCATTACATAATGTATGCGTTTACATTAATGTTTTTACAGGTGTTTATAATGTACTATAAAATTTGAAGACTTATGAAATATTGCCAGATATTAATTTGTGCTCTTGAACATTTATGATGAGAAACATTACGCAAAAGATATATTTCAAAACTACACTGAACATAATTATAAATGCAACACTTTTGTTTTTGCCCCCATTTTTCATGAGCTGAACTCAAAGATAATTATTTTAAATATTTATTTCATAGCTTGATATTAAATTTCAGTTTTAAATATCGGTCAACGGGTCTTGATCTCCGGATTTATGACAATTATTATAGGGTAATTAAAAAATGGTCACACGTAAAAATGTCCAATGCAAATCCATGGTGACTGTATGGCTTAATAAATATTAATTAAGTAACGTGACCGCATATAACATAAGCGTAAGTCTTAGTAGAAAACCATCTTGTTTCTGTGTCTCGTCATCTTGCATTGTTGATATTTAGCACACTGTTAGTGACAGAGACGCGATTTAGTCATGAATTCATGGCGTATAACTAGCAATACAAACGCGAACCGCTCGACTTGATCTTGCACACCTATTATGTTAGGATTTCCGGATATGTAGCCTACCGCACA
Source organism: Sinocyclocheilus grahami (assembly GCF_001515645.1). Taxonomy (NCBI): domain Eukaryota; kingdom Metazoa; phylum Chordata; class Actinopteri; order Cypriniformes; family Cyprinidae; genus Sinocyclocheilus; species Sinocyclocheilus grahami. The sequence continues at coordinate 1,139,252 of NW_015505379.1, forward strand.
GACACTGCCAGTAGAGAGAGGTGCTGCAATGAAACACTAAAGTATTTTAGACAAAACAGTGTGACATGAGCAGCCTAAATTTCATGTAATACACGACTCTAAAGTAGTGTAAAATAAAGCAAGCAAAATATAATCCGTTTGAAAATGCATTTGTTTCAGGTTAACGTGCCTGGAACAGATCGGTAGTTACTTACCCATAACCCGATCACCCCTTTCCTGTCAACTCATCATTAGGTCAAATCAGATAAACAGTTTATTTTTTAAATGCACTGATAATCAACACGTACTGTTACTGTTGCACATCGTCGATCGCGACTTTCTGCTTCACCTGCTTTTGACATGAGCGACTATTAATCGCTCGCTCGTGCGGGTTTAGTTTCAGCGAAGCTCCGCCTCTAGAGCGCACTCACGAGCAAGAGTAAGTTTCCATTCCTTTACAAAAATGTAACTTACTCTGGTCACTTATAAACTACGCGTGCAATGTTAGGTTAAAGTTAGACAACAATAGAGCACATTCAGCATGCTGTCAAACATTAAAACTAGTGTCATTGAAATTTAAAGTTCTCTTCTATGAGATGATAAAGACCCCCTAGCGGTAAGTTCAGTTAAATGTTATATATCAATTACAAACACTTAAAAAGCAGTTACAGTGGTTACAATATGGTTATTGTATCCTTGCTGGGGAAAAGAGGTGGTTTAGCCTTGTGGCCAGCTAAGATGAACAAAACAACTTAGACTTATTTTAAGTTTTTGTGCGTGTGTCTTAATTATTTCAGCAGCCCGTGTTTGCATACAGTATATTCTCACCAACACTTCATAGTTACGTCCGTCTTCCTGACAACCTCTGTGTATTGCTCTGGTTTCATTTAATAAAACTCTACACAAGTCAGAGATACAGTTATAGATTAAACAAAAATTTAGCTCAGCATATTAAAATAATAATAATAATAAATAAAATCTAGTTTATAATACACTTAGAAATAAACACAATATTGCTATCTATATACATATAAAGAAGTTTAACCTACTCGATGTTGATAGTTGTTTAGTTCGGTTCTGTATACAACTTTAGCATGTACGTGGCTTATATGAGACAAATGCTTTGAGCTGTGATCTATAGTTAATATTAGTTAGCCATACAATGATCTCCACATGCCACATGTTTGCCTTCGGGAGCAGATGAAAACAGGAACAGGACTAAACCTCAGAACTACATGTCAGAGAGTAGGTTCAGTGTTCGATCATCGATAAAAGAAGAAACAGCGGGTGGTGCTCCTAGGTCAAGCTAAGAGGAAAACTTCCATACAGAACTACACATTTATGGACAGACAGGTAATGTGTGCACGAGGCCAGTTTTTGTCTAAGGCCGGAAACAGGTGCCAGCTGCTCCATTGTTCTTATTCCAGCACCACCCGTAGAGAAGCTGAGACACTTTAGGGTGAGTCGAGGGGTCTGATCGGGTGAGTCGTTGTGAGCTAATCGGAGGAAGGAAGGGCTAAGAGGTGAATTCTTTGTTCTTCTGGGCTCCAAGAATCACACAGGCATTGAATTTAGATTTGAAACATTTCACTATACTTAATAAGTGCCTTGATTTACTACTTTTAGGTTTAACCAGGTCCACAATTGAGAAACTCTCACTATTCATGTGATTTTGAAGAAGTAGGATTGCATGAGAACAGCTGACCAGGGTTAACTAAAACCAAAAATATAAAGAAATACATATTTTTGTTATTTAAAATAACGTAAACATTATTTTAAAAATTGGAATAAAAACCCATAAACTTATTTTTAATCTAGTTGCCAAGGCAACATTTCTCATATTCATTGTTTAATTAAAAAAAAAAAAAAATGCTATATAAACATGTTTAAAAAAATCAACACACAACAAAATGACTAAAACTTTAACTAAAATAAAATACAAAAATAGAAATAAAAAACAAACAAACACAATTAAGATAAATTAATTTAACTTTAATTTATATAAAATAGGTCTTTGTCCAGCAAAAGAGCACAACATAATATTGTTGATATCATTATCCTCATCATCATCATCACTCTTTACATGTATATTAGTTTGGCTAGTGTGAGTCCTCGACCTGCTTGGACTCTCAGCAACTATAATACACCATAAAAATCATGAAATGGTCTCTTCAACATAGGTATCATTAAAAAGATACACTGAGAGGCTAATCATCTACAAATGCTCTTTCTTTCTTCTTACTTAAATACAAATAGGCTCCAGGCCTTTTTAATTAGTATACTGATATACTGAATAACTGGTAAATAAGCAATTAAGAGGTTATATTTGAGTTTGCCATTCAGGTTGTTCTGTTATCTTCTTAAATAGGAAACAGAATATAGTACAAACACCAGAAAGGATCCATGAACAAATATGAGCAATACTTTTGGGGAAAGCAAACTAAATAAATAAAATGACAGCATATTAATTTTAAAAAATCATACAAATTTATCTTTTAGCTGTTCTTTCTCAAACATGCTTAATTCCTTCATTACACTTCCTTTCTTCTTTATCTATCTTCCTTTCATAATCGTTCTTACTTTCTTGCAGAATTCCATATATCCAATCATTTTCACTTTCATTCAGCTCTTACACTTCCAATATGAACTCCTAATAAACGTCTTCTTCACACGCTGCCACAAACCATCTTTAAGTCTTAAGAGCAAAAAAAAACATTCCATATCTACTGAAGTATTTTACTGACTTAAGCCTTATTTGGACAATAATTGTTTATCATATTGTCACAATATTTTCATATTCCCCAGGGGAACAATTACCATCTGAATAGGGCTTTACCCTTTTTTTGACAATGATTTTCACCATGTTTCCTGCCACAGAAAAAGTGGCCAATGTGACAACAAAATACTTTTTTGCAACAGCGTAAACTATGATTAAATAGCACGAGGAACATAAAGTATGCAAAGCCAAATAAATAATAATATTTGAACAAATAATAAGGATAATAGTCAGCACATCTAGTGCAGGAGTACTGCATTCTTGGAAGACTACATTCATTATAGTCAAGCTGTCCTCGAATGCAGCACTCCACCTCTTTAAACTCTTTACAATACTGTTTTATAGATCCATCTTCAGCATAAATCTCCAGTTTAGATCTTGATCTATCTGAAGAAAGCACATATAGCACCGGTGCCTGAGATGTTTCGACGTGCCCCTCAGCAAGCTTGTAGCAGTGTGGGCCCAGGTTGGTACGGGTCAACCAGAACCTTGTAGCGGATCTTGGTGTTGGTGATTGCGCCGTGTTTCTGTCTCAGGTGAAGCCTCAGCTGGCTCTTATGACGGAAGTGCAGGTGACATTTCTCACACTGGAAGAAAAGATTAGAGCAGTAGTGTGTGTAGTTGTGTATATATATATTAGATATTAAAATATACGAGTTAAAATATAACTGACGCTGTAAGGCTTCTCTCCAGTGTGGATGCGCAGGTGGCTCTTCAGCGTCTGCAGGTGGCGGAAACGTGTTCCGCAGGTGTTACATGGGTACGGCTTTTCCCCAGTGTGGATCAGAACATGGGCACGCAGGTGAGCTACCTACAACACACATACACATTTTACAAGAATATCATTTTAGTTTAACTCTTTTTATTGATGCTTTTCAAAAATAGAGATAAAAAAGACAATAAATCAGCATTTGTTTATTTGTTTTGACATATATGTATGCATTTGTGTGTGTGTGTGTGTGTGTGTGTGCATAAATAAATAAATTATTTAATAATAAATTATTGTCCCAATTATTGCTTTATTATACTGTGTATATATATATATATATATATATATAAGAAGGATACATGCAATTCTGTGCAGATGTACCTGGACAAATCTGGCTCCGCATGTGTCGCAGCGGTAGGGCTTTTCTCCAGAGTGGATGCGGGAATGAGTCTTTAAATTTGCAGGCCGGTTGAACTGTGCTCCACACACATTACAGCGGTAAGGCTTGTCTCCTGAGTCAGCGGGAACATAAAAGAGTGAAATGAATGAGAACGATTTAAACAAACTAAGTGACTGTGCCTTACAAATCGCAACTGGAAGTGAACTTAATTTGTAAGTAAGTTCAGCCAACATTATCTGTTGAGTCAGCAGCCTCACCTGAGCAGGAAGGTTTTGTGTTTGTGGCTTGGTTTCCAGGGTAACTGAGCTGTGTAGAGAGGTTCTTGAACTTGATTGGGTGTTGGCCCAGTAAATGACTCTGATTGGCAGTTTGGGTGCAAACATAAGGACTGCAGAGACCTTTTAAAAATGAAGAGGATGAAATGAAGAGGATCAGATCAGTCTGTGTATTTTTGTACGCACGTGTAGCCTATTCATAGTAAAGCTAAGAGATGCTCACTGACCTTTATTCTCACTGATTGAAAGGGGCAGGGGCTGCAAACTGCTGTCCACAACATGATGGGGACTAAAGTATATTTTTTGCTGTGATGTGTTATTTGGAAGAGACAAGGTTTTCCTTGAGGAAACAGAACAATGGTTAATACATTACATTGAAAATTACATTCCTACATAACAATACATAATTAATCAGTTACATCAGAAGTTCTTTAATCGATTAAGTGAAAAGGGACAAAACATACCTGTTATTCAGTCCAGGCTCCTCCCCTGTCCAAATGTTATTTGTTGTTTTAGATGAGGCTTCCATCTTATCACTGGCAAAGGGGGTGTGGCTTTGTGCTTGCCGCTCCTCTCCAGGCCCCTCCTCCTTTATAGGTGTGGCACACAGAGGGTTGAGGACAATATACTTGTACTTCTTCCAGTTACAGGCCTTTGGGTCAGGAGTAGGCTTGGAATCAGATCGCTTCTGTAAGGATGAAATATTGAAATTAGTGAATACTAATTTATTTAGGCTCAGCAAAACATTGAAGATTTCCATTGAAGCATTAAGAAATAAATATTTAATGCAGTCGCTATGGATTGGAAGCACACATATGGCTACATACACACAACCGTTCAAAAGTTTGGGGTCGGTAAGATGTTTTTTATAAGGCTTTTTTGAAAGTAGTCTCTTATGTGCACCAAGGTGTTTATTTGATCAGAAACACAGCAAAAACTATAATATTGTGAAAATATTATTAAAATTTAAAATACCTGTTTTCTATTTTAATATATTTTAAAATGTAATTTATTCCAGTGATGGCAAAGTTGAATTTTCAGCATCATTACTCCAGTCTCTAGTGTCACATGATCCTTCAGAAATCATTCTATTATGCTGATTTGCTGCTCAAGAAACATTTCTTATTATTATTATTAATGTTGAAAACAATTGTGCTACTTAATATTATTGTGGAAACTGTTTCTTTTTTTGCAGGATTCTTTGATGAATAGAACATTGAAAAACAACAGAATTTTTTTGAAAATATTTTGTAATCAATTTAGATCAATTTGCATGCATCCTTTCTGATTACAAA